>NC_047512.1:23379115-23627339 GCF_902827115.2 Pseudochaenichthys georgianus
ACTTTCTGCTCCGTGGTTTTGATTTGAGCCTTTTTCCGTTTGACTGCAGGCATTACTTGGAGACCCGCAGTCTGAACCGTAGGCTGGATTCTTGGGAAAGACCCACACGGGACCCCAGTTTTGGCATGGCCTGTGAGGAGGACAGTCGTGAAGGGACCTACAGGGACAGAGAGCGTGACTGGCACCACTACAGCAAGTCGTCCGGGCGCAGCGGTCGCAGCAGGCGAAGCAGCCGCCGGCACCGAGGGCGCACGGCGGAGCCCCTCTCGCCCCAGGTCCTCCACGGTACGGGAAAATCCTTCTCCACGCTTCTTCCTCTCCTGTCTTTTTCACCAAATCAGATGGGCCATCACGGGTGTTAAGCCAATGCCTAACACATTTCTCTTTGTCTCTGTGTATCCAACTCTTAACTATTTAAGCATGATTTTTAATAATGACAAGTAGGGGGCTCAGCAAGTAAGACCCTGTGAGTGTTAAAAGATTTTCTAGAGAAAAAAATGGACCCTGTTTTTGTGCTTAAATATCTTAGTTTGCAGTAATAGGACGTGATGGTAATAATGTATTTGTTTCGGAAGAGTTACAGAGAACTACATGTAGATAGACTGTCATCAATCAAGTTCAGTTTTTTTCTGTACTACTCTGAGAAAGTCTCATCTGAAAATCTTGTTGCCATGTTTTTCTTCTGTAACACACACTATGTGGGTGGCTGCCGCCCAATTTCTCTGACGGGGCTGAATTTGAATTTGCTGCTCCGTCCTCCCGTCCATTCGCCTGCCGGTGTTACTGAACGGGCCGAATCTATCCACCCCTACACCTCCCCCCTGGCCTGGTTGAATGAATGACGATGTCGCATTGTGGTGGCTGACTGATGGGTTATTGATGTGATGGCGGTTCCGGGTGCAGAGGAGGAGCCAACAGCGCAGGAGCAGGAAAAGATCCAGGAGTGTTGAGGATGATGACGAGGGTCATCTCATCTATCACAGTGGAGACATGCTGAGAGCGAGATGTATAGAATATATACTTTTTTTTTCTACTGTTGATCACACTTTGTGTCTCACTCTCTTGTTGTCTGGTTTTTATTTCTAAACATTAATTTAGAGGCTGTTGTATTTTGGCCAGTAGACTTAATACTTTTTTTTTTTTTTTAAATACTGCTTGTCAGTGTAACATATTTAGCATTGAGTTGCAGTCAAGTGTTCAGATGCCTGTTTATAGAAGTGTAGCTAAACAGAGAAACATCAGGCAGTGCAACAGCCTAAAGTCAGTGCTTCACCTTTTCTGTTCTGTGGTGCTAACTTCAGCTTTCTATTTTCTGTAGATGAGATTGTGTGTACTCTAGGAGAAGGGGCCTTTGGGAAGGTCGTTGAATGCATTGATCACTCTAAGTATGAGAATATTCCTTACAGTTCAATTAAAAAACTCACTATCCCACACATTTGATATTAAAAGTATGTTCTGTGTTTCCAGTGATGGAGCTCGATTGGCTCTGAAGATCATTAAAAGCATAGACCGCTACCGTGAGGCAGCTATGGCTGAGGTAGAGGTGCTTGAACAGTTGAAGTCCCTCGACTTGGATAAGAGATCGTAAGTCAGGCCACTAATACAGATCACCATCAACACATGTATTTTCAGAATTTACAATTTCAAGAAACTGACTCTGCATGTCCTCTCCTCCTCTCTAGTGCTTGCGTACACATACTGGAGTGGTTTGACTACCACGGCCACATTTGTATTGCCTTTGAGCTGCTCGGCCTCAGCACCTACGATTACCTCAAGGAGAACAATTTCCAGCCGTTCCCCATTGAACACATCAGGCCCATGGCGTACCAGATCATCAGAGCTGTGCGATGTGAGTGACGGACACATTTGTAAATGGAGAATAGAGTTTTAAGGATTGGTTTTGAATGTGTGTGGTCTTGTCTTCCAGTTCTGCATAAAAACAAGCTGACTCACACTGACCTGAAGCCTGAGAATATTCTCTTCATTGATTCGGGATATAATATGCAGTACAACCCTGACCTGGTAAGGATCTTTCATGCCTTCTGAAGCATTGGCCACATTCTACACATGTTTTGAGCAGCTGTTTTATTAGCATGATGTGTGTTTGTACTCAGAAACGGGATGAACGGACGTTGAGGAACCCAGATGTGAAGCTTGTGGACTTTGGTAACGCCACATATGAGCACGAGCACCACACCTCTGTGGTGTCCACACGTCACTACCGGGCTCCTGAAGTCATTCTCGGTATGTGGCAGTTTTTAACGCATCTTATGCAGATCCTTCAGCAGAGACATGTCTTATTCAGGGAACATTACCTCTTTCAGATCTGGGCTGGGGCCATGCCTGTGATGTCTGGAGTGTGGGCTGCATTCTCATTGAGTACTACCTTGGAAATACTCTCTTCCAGGTAAGACTCATGGGAAACTGCTATAACCTAGTATTACAAGTAATGAATAGGTTGGGTCTCATATAGTCCTTGACGAAAAGCTTGATGTTGAACATATTTAGAAGATCGTCTACACGTTCACTCGTGTAAAACAAAACTATTGTTTAATTCAAATGAAACAATACCGTCATCATATATATGTGTTGTCTCTTAGCGTCTCATACCACACAAGGACAAAACTTGAGCTAGCATTTGATTATCATAGTTACAATATAAAAGGATATTTACAGTTGGTAACAAATGTATTGGCTAAATGTAATGCTGTGGGTATAAAGAAGCAGGGTTTTTTCATATCAACTATAACAGTATGGTAGGATAAAGGCTTCCAGAGCCTGGATAGTTTGGGTTTATGTACAATAAAGAATGCTAGCACCTTAATAAGCACTGTCAGTTACCATGGCATTTTGCTAAAAGTGATATTGTTTTCTCCTTCAGACTCATGACAGTAAAGAGCACCTTGCTATGATGGAGCGAGTCCTGGG
The DNA here is from genome assembly GCF_902827115.2 of Pseudochaenichthys georgianus. Taxonomy (NCBI): domain Eukaryota; kingdom Metazoa; phylum Chordata; class Actinopteri; order Perciformes; family Channichthyidae; genus Pseudochaenichthys; species Pseudochaenichthys georgianus. The sequence goes on from NC_047512.1 coordinate 23,382,044, forward strand.
CCCCATCCCAATGAAACTCATGCAGAAAACAAAGTACGTGGATTTTAAACTTTTTGTTACCATCTTCCTTCCTCCTGAACATATACAATGCAGACAGAATTTAAAGAAATGTTTCTAACTCGTAGAAATGGTTTTATCTTTGTGTGTACAGGAAGCGGCGGTATATCCATCGGTGCAAGCTTGACTGGGATCCACAGAGCACTTCTGGGAGATATGTCAAGAAACACTGCAAACCCCTCAAGGTAAGAGAATCCAGAGGTGGGACCAAGTCATTGTTTTGCAAGTCCGAGTCAAGTCTCAAGTCTTTGCGCTCATGTCCAAGTCTTTGCGCTCATGTCCAAGTCTTTGCGCTCAAGTCTGAGTCAAGTCTCAAGTCTTTGCGCTCAAGTCTGAGTCAAGTCTCAAGTCAGGATGGGCAAGTTCAAGTCAAGTCCAAGTCCTAAACTTTGACAAAACGAGTCATAAACAAGTCCTTATGTGCTTTTCACCAAATGTGATGACATCGATCAACAGAATAATACTTAATAATCAAACTGCTCTTTATTAGTTAATTTAATAATCCATTTTCTCTCTGCTGGTAAAGTAACGTGTGTTTTTCTAATTTAAGAGGGATCAGTAAGGTAAGGCTACCGTGACGGTGTGATTCAGAAGGAGTTTAATGTATAAGATCCCTGATGTTAAGGTGACCAGAATGTTTATTTCCACTGTGTACAACATGTTTTAAGGGACCCACAATCTATCTTTATGCAAGGGATAATGTGCAGCGAGCAGGCTCTATGGGGAAAAGAACACCTGTATCTAGATCCCTCTGCAGGTGGAACTTTAACTATATTTTGATGCCAATACTTTTGTACTTTTACTTGTAACATTTTGAATGCAGGACTTTTTATTGTAACTGAGTATTCCTACACTCTGGTACTTTTACTCAAGTACAAGATCTGAACTTCTCCCACCTGACAATAAATCCTGAGTGGTTGCCAAAAAAAAACCCTGCTCTGAAGGTTATTTTCATTTTACAAATCCTGCACTCAGCTTTGCTTTCTCCAATATCATTGAAATGCAGCCAGATGCTGCTTCTTTTTTCGGTTTTTGCTCATTTCTTGACTTTTTCCGAAGCGCTTGCATTTAAATCTGTCGCTCTGTGCAGCTGGCCTGTACCACTACACCTGCTGTGCACCCACCCTTCTTTCACATAATGGTATGATCCTAGTGTGTCCTCGCATATGATTGGCCGCATGGTGGCCCAGCTAAATAAAGACCCGCCCCTGCCTGCAAGGATTCTCAGCAAGAGTAGGAGCGGCTGAAGATTCTGCTCTCCCCGACGGGAGTCTGCTCTTCTAGCGGCAGCTCGCGATCGGCGTGTTGGAGACCTCTGAATTAAATTCTCAAGTCACCTCAAGTCAGAATGCTCAAGTCCAAGTCCCGAGTCATTGGTGTCCAAGTCGAGTCGCAAGTGTTTTGTGATTTTGTCAAGTCGATTCTCAAGTCATCAAATTTGTGACTCGAGTCCAAGTCATGTGACTCGAGTCCACACCTCTGAGAGAATCTGTCTGTCCACCCTGTCCATGCTGCATGTAGTTCACACGTATGATATGTAGAGGACAACCATTTGAATTGCATATAAGTTAGCTACCTTTTTTGTTTCTAAAACTTGGAAAAAATATCAGTATGATTTGTTTGTTTAGTATTCTTAGACTAACGTCACCTTTTTTTTGTTATCAGAATTACATGCTGTCTAAGGGCGAGGACCACCACCAGCTGTTCGACCTGGTAGAGAAGATGTTGGAGTACGACCCAGCGACGCGCCTCAGTCTGGAGCAGGCCCTGCGACACCCCTTCTTCTCCTGCTACCGCAAGAGCAGCAGCAAGAGCAGCCGCAGAAGCACCAGCAGCAGCAAAAAAGACTGAAGCTGTGACCTTGGTCAGGCCCTGGCTGTCACCATGGCGATTCTCATGATGACAGCGCAGCCTCTACTTCCGGCCTCTCCAGGAGAGGTGTGGCCTTGCTGACTGTATCAGTCCTCTGCCCTGCTCCGCTGTGCCCTCTCCTACGCCGGTGTGTTCTTACTCAATCAAACTCATCAACCAGCTCTGTTATCTTCTGTGGCAATTTCTGATGTAAGGAATTCCCAAATTGATTTATATTTATTTGCTAATTTAATTCTGGTAAAAGCCCTTTTTTTATTCAGGTCCAATTGTGTCCATTGTCTTTCTGCATTGTGAAGTGAGTGATGGGGAATGTACCAGAATGAGATTAGGTTTACCCAGCATCAGTCTTGCCAGTAGTAATTTATTCAGCGCTATGGATGTAAAAAAAGCTATTGCGGGCAGAAAATCCTTGTACATACAATTTGTTATTTCTTTTTTTTTCACTGACTTTTGCAGTATTGTGTACATTTTTCTCAATAAACGTGAATAGATTATTGTAATGTCTCCTGTGTGTGCAGTGATTGAGATGTTCAGTTGCAGTAGCTTCATGTAACCACCGGGTGGCAGTAAAAAGCTTTCAGGTTACTGCAAGAGTGCCGCCTGATGAGCACTGAACATGGTCTGGCAAAGCATTAACTGAAATGATGGATGGTCTTGACCTGGAGCTCCTAGCGCGGCGCCAACAGGAAATGTGTAATGCTATTAACATTGTACACCACGTGTTGAACGAAAAGCTGCACCCTTTCAAAAATGATAATTGTACAAAGTAGAAATTGGGTATAACAATGAAACTAATGGAAATAGAAGATTGCAATAGAAACACCTCTTAATCCAACACAGTGCATTTAGCCCATTTTTAGTGTTATGAGCAGTGATGCGACCTTGCTCCTCAGTACCAGTCCACACTGCGTGTCCTATTCATACGGGGACCCTCTGCTTCAGTCAGGTAATATAGACACTGAGCTACTGCCGGCTGAAAGATAATCAAACTCAGACATCAAAAACTAATATACAGTTTTCGTATTATTTAAGTTTCTAAATGGAGTAGATATTGATTGATTTACGTCCTTCTCTGTGAACTAAACATTTGTTGAAGGATCTGCAATATTATATGATCCTCCAGATGCTTCTTTAGGCCTAGCTATAGTCACTGCTGGGGTCAGGTATTGAACACATAAACCGTTTGTAAGTTTGGAAATGTAAACTATATTTACACATTTCAGTTTATCACACAACAAGGCACATTATCTTCACTTCGAAAAATTCTGCATTGGTTTTAGAAAAATAACAATTAGCATCCTGGACTACACCAGTGCTGAGGTGCCGAGCCAGTCTCTCAGTTGTCAATCAGTAGCCTCCCACGTGGTCTGCAGGGCGGGCGCATCTCAACTAGTTGAACATGCAACTTTTAGGGAGGCAAACAATTGGCCCCAGTGGTAGTTTCAGTCGCGCATTCATGGTGGATACTCCCCAACAGGAAACAACCACCAGTACGTTTGAAGGCGCCTTTCACTCTGGTTGGCATGCATATCGCTCCCATGTGTTTGGAGTAAACCCGGTGTGCACTGCCGCTGCTCCTGCCTCTTGTTCCAGACTAATTTAAGACAGCACTTTCACCTTTGAGTGCAGTGTTGTGGTGCGCTGTCTACTCTACGGAGCCTGAGTTTTACCGCAGAACTCCAAAACGGCGTTTTTGGGGTACTTTATGTTCATCCAGAGGACTGTAAAACAGGATTTTACAATGGATACAGCCAGCCACTCTATCGGGGAAAGTAAGCCTGTGTGTGAGTTTGCGCCCAAGTCTTCGGTGCAGCGGTGGCTTCCAGGTTTTCCCATCGCTCTGTGCCTGCTGCTGTCTATGAGCTCCATCACCGTGTGTCTTCTGATGAGCCTCAAGACCTTCCAGCTGGAGAGCCGAATGCAGATGGAGATGGACAAAGCCTCCATCTTCCAGCCGCCGCACAGGGCTTGTCTAAACGAGGATGGGACCCTAACTCCAGAGCTGAGCTCATCAGTAGGGAAATTCGTGGAAGAGGTACATTGCATCTATTGTCTTAAATGGCCTCTATTGTAATAAATAAACAGCCTACATTGTTTGTGTGAACTTCTGACCGAGACCTGTGCGTAAAAGTGCACTGAGGTTGACAAACGCAGACTTGGCACTTTTTTGGCAATTGCTCCCAATTATTCCCCCTAAAATCAGTTTGTTTTTAATGTATGACCGTAGGGGTCAACATTGCATGCAGCTGGCTAATTACGTTTACTATTAAAGCTCTTTATAGAGTGATATAACCACTGATGAGACCCCAACCTATAATTTGATCAAATGGAAAAGGAATTGAGGTAGCCCTTTCAATTTTGGAGCTTTATATAATGGGAGACAGATGATATAGACTTTTTTTATTGTTAGTCATTGAGATTTTGTAAATCTTTTATTATCTGAAATGTTTCTTAATGATTTCCTCATTAAAAATATATTAATGTCTAGAACTGGGATTTTAAACGGAGGTGTTTTTTCTCTGCCTTCAGAAAGTGGTGGTGCTGTTGCCAAAATTAAGGACAACTAGGGACGTTGGCCAAGAGTGCTCCTGCCCTCCAGGTATGTCTCTTTCTTCGTGGTATTAGTACCACTTACAAAAACTCTGCAGCCTATCAGGTAAAAGTTACAGTCAAGGCATGACTGAAGGCTCAGAAACCTGATTATCTGTCTGCTCCTTTGAACTGCAGTGTATATGTATCTGAACAATAAGAATGCATGTGTATCGTTTCTGTGTCTGAAATCGGCCCCTTCACGTAGGCAGGGCCCATACTGAGACGGCAGGGTTCTGCACTCAGCAGATCAGCGGGGTCGGGACGTCCAGCCTCAGCCCTGCCGCCTGAAAGTCAGTGGGGGATGCTCACTTATATAGATGGAGCCGCCAAGTGCCAAGATTGGCCACGTTTGGCTGGCGGTGTTTGTTACAGGGCTTGTGATAGTTCCACGGGTGGAGAACAGTGTGTGATCCACATCATGTTACACACAGAGTCCCCCGTTATGCCTTTGCAAGAAATATGTTGTTTTTTCTATTTTGGGTAAAGATGCTGCTCCATTTGATGTATTGATGAAGCATCAGTCGGTGTGGTCATCAGTGTGTTCAATGGTTAACATTGGCTATTTTTACCTCACCTTTGGAGAGGAAAGTTGTGGTTTGCTGCCAGAGAAATTCTCAGGCTTGCATTCAGGAACTTTTAAAATTGCAACTCAAGTGGAATCCTACTTAGTCACCGAGTATGTGGTTGCAAACATGTCTTTCTTTTGTGTGACTTTTGTATCAATAGTTACAGCATTTAAGCTGCTTCTCTGCACATTACGGGACATTTCTCTCCCTGGCTCTTGCTTCTTCTCTCTTCCTCTTCCTCTGCGAGTGTGAATAGCCCTGCAACAACGAGAACAGGTGAAAACGTTCACAAGTGGAATTTTTGGCCCCCTTTCAACACATTCTGTTTTCCAGTCTGAAGGCTGCTGTGCTAAGATAGCTCGCGGTCTCTGTTTTGCAAAGTTGTTGCGAGTGTTGTTGGCATTGGATTCAGCAGAGCGCTCTCAATGTAAGTGTAGTTTTACTTCTATGCATTTGTACTAAGCATTACTCAGTAGAATTATAATCAGATACGTGTTGCTCAATTAGCTTGTAATCCTTCTGCCTGGTTCTTGTGCATTTGAATGTACGTGTTTTCATTAGAACATATTATTGTATCAAATGTTAAATCCCATTTCCTGTCAATTGTTCTTAACTGCTGTGTAATTGTGGTTTTGGCACTGAAATCCAATCCCTCCACAACTATTTAGAAGTCTATTTAAAGTTTTCTCTTTCCAGTTTTTGGTACTGATAAGATGCCTTATTTTGTGAAACAAAAGGCTATTTTGTTTATTACGGCTTTGATGCAACCGTTTCCCTGTAAATATACTTTTTTCCACGTCCAACGATTCTCCAGATTGTTAACTTCTCTCCATAAAATGTGCTATAAAGAGAATTTCTCATCAGATAAAACCTAGAGATGTTCCAGGTTCTCTGGCTCAAGAGTCCACATGAGCTTGGTACTTTTAGGAGTGAACCATGTGTTCGTGCCAAGTACTTAACACATGATTCATGCAGAAGTTGGTACATTTATCTGAGCTGAGCTGTGCATCCCATCAGTGTGACTGTGCAGTGTGGTCATGGTCCCATATGGCTGCGTGTGGTGTTGTATACGTGTGTGTGTGTTTCTGTCACTGAACCTTTGAGGGGCCGACAGAGGCAGCTCTCTCAACACGACACTGTAAGAAGAGACCCTCCGCTCCCTTTAGCACCAGCTCTTCCCACCTGAAACCTGAATCTCTCACCACCAAGATCACAGGCCAAAGTATTCCTGTGTGTGTGTGTGTGTGTGTGTGTGTGTGTGTGTGTGTGTGTGTGTGTGTGTGTGTGTGTGTGTGTGTGTGTGTGTGTGTGTGTGTGTGTGTGTGTGTGTGTGTGTGTGTGTGTGTGTGTGTGTGTGTGTGTGTGTGTGTGTGTGTGTGTGTGTGTGTGTGTGTGTGTGTGTGTGTGTGTGTGTGTGTGTGTGTGTGTGTGTGTGTGTGTGTGTGTGTGTGTGTGTGTGTGTGTGTGTGTGTGTGTGTGTGTGTGTGTGTGTGTGTGACACACTGCCACATAGCATGAGTGGCATTTCAGCCATTAAATCTATGCCCGTCACATCACGGTGCTCACCTTACAGCCTGCATGAACACAGGGGCCCAACAGGGGGCAGCACTTCTGCAGCCGCACTGGAAATGATGATGTTGAATTTGTCATTGGCACTTCTGACTTAATAACTTCCTTCCAAAGAAAATGTTGCAGGCAAAGCGCGTTTGTTCAGCCACAGCTGTAGAGACACTGTTTATAAATAGTTGTTGACGCCAAAGAACATTTATCTCTGGTTTCCCCTCCGTAAAAGCAGCATTGTGACACTTTTATGCTCACAGATACGACACGGCAAGCAGTCGTTAAGGCTTGGCAAACTGTGTCACAGAGAGCAACTCTGCTTACAAGCTTCAGGTGTTTGCAGTTAACACCCGCCTGTTCCCTCAACAGACACACACTACGTATGCTTGCACACAAACCTGCACACACATGCATTACGAACACATGAACACAACACCTTTATGGTGCCTGGGCTAATTAGAAGCATGTGGGGGCTGCATGTGTCCTGTGTAGGGGGAGTGTATTGTCATCTCTGCAATTTGTATTTAAAGGCTGTTTAACAGGTCTGAGAGCAGCTAGGGGGCACGCCGTCGGCCCACACTTGGGCATGGGCCCAACATGAAATGGCAGCCAGATACAACCAATAATATGACTCATTCACTGGAGACTGCAGCAGGAGAGTGATGCAGTGATCACCCATCCAATAGGAAGACAGTGTTGCAGGATTGTTATGAAATACAAGGTCTGAACAGCCTTCAATGGGGCAACATCTTAAATATTAAGATGAATTAAAAAAAAAAGTGAGGGGTTGCTGCTCCTATTTGTCCTTTGTTAGCATTAACTAAATATTCTTTAGAGATGTTTCTGTACCACTTTACAATAAGACTACCCTTATAAAGGATTCATAAAGGGTTTTATAATTAGGTTGTACACACTTTATTTATCATTAAGAACCTTTTATAAACCAGTTCTAACATAGTTTTCATATATCAACACAGGCTCACTATTTGGAAAAATGATAAGCCTTATATTGGCTACTTAGCGAGAATCAACTCAGTGAGCAACAGATACCAAGGATGCTGGCTGATGAAGGAGACGAAGTAAGCTAATGTGGGCTCTCTATTTGGCAAGCAAGTAGTGAGCCCACAGGTCACAGTTGCCCTGTTTATCTCATGTCTCATAAAAGCTTATTAATGATTTATAAAGTGTTCAAAACCTAATTAATAAATTAATTACAAACTATTCGAAAACCCTTTATAAGGGTAGTCTTATTGTAAAGTGGTACCGATTTTTCTTTGTTTCAGACCAAACAAACCCAAATCCAGCCCTTGTTGATATATTGTGTTACCTGCAGGTCTTGGGTTAATGTTTGTTTAAGTTAAAGTGTATGTTTGTATCCTAAATTATAGTCCGGACTGAGCTCCTTCAGTCGGCTGAGGGCATCCAAGTCTTTGGTGTTAATGTATATCAGGGCAAGAGGTCAGACCCCTGGCTGCGCGGTCAGATCAATTTCCATCAGATAAGAGTTATTAAACGCACTGAACGGGAACACTGGCCTCCCGGGTGTGTGTTTTTATATAACTGAGAGAGCATGCTCACAGCAGGGTTCCTTGACGTATTTACCATGTACACATGCAAAGAATAACTTGTTTCAGCTACAGCCTTTTGTTTTTATTGCGACTCTAAACTCCTATATTTGGTTACTGTTATGATCCCACTGTCTGTCAGTGGTCTGCTGAAGCCCCCGGCCTGCTCCTGCTCCCACACCTGGAGGAGGAGACCGGGAAAGCCGGCTTTAGGGAGACCCTCAATGGGGCCAACACCCCCCAGGGCTGCATTTTATTGTTAAAGCCATAATAAATCAGACAGGAAGCTTGTAGCTACCGAGACAATGTATCGCTACAGGACTTGTACGTTGGCCGTATAAGTTCCATTAATGACCATTTAAAAGATAATAAACGCAGCAAACTGTTTTCATAAGTGTTCTCGTTTTAGATTTGTTCCGCCGTGTGTGTGTGTGTGTGTGTGTGTGTGTGTGTGTGTGTGTGTGTGTGTGTGTGTGTGTGTGTGTGTGTGTGTGTGTGTGTGTGTGTGTGTGTGTGTGTGTGTGTGTGTGTGTGTGTGTGTGTGTGTGTGTGTGTGTGTGTGTGTGTGTGTGTGTGTGTGTGTGTGTGTGTGTGTGTGTGTGTGTGTGTGTGTGTGTGTGTGTGTGTGTGTGTGTGTGTGTGTGTGTGTGTGTGTGTGTGTGATATAATTTTTTTTAATTTATTTATTTAAATACAAAATACTCCATTTTGGGGGCTCCAGACCAAGATGTGGTCAAGAGTAAATCCTGTCACACTCCAAACACACACACTCTTAGTTTCAGAAGAGTTTCAGCATTTATAATCTGTCACACTACACATCTTCTATAGGAAAATGTGTTAAATGGATTCAGAATACTGGACCATAAATTGGGATATAGTCTTAAAATGCAAAATGTTGCCTTGGATAAGTGGATGAACACTGGTGGTTATAGCTTTATGACGGACATCTTTAGCCTCACCCCTCTGCTATTCCCTTTGTTTTAGCACTTTAGACACCAACGTCCTCATATGGACAGCAGCTATCGTGCACAGCTGTGGGAGCCCCGTGTCCTCAGGTTACGTTATCCTTTCCTTGTGTCTGATACTTCCTCTGGTCTCTGTAGGAGTCAAATAAAAATAAGTCTGAATGAGTCTTCTTGATATCTTGTTCCCATTTGGAAGAGGATCATGGACAGCTTAAGTGTGCTCAGTTTATTTGTAGAGGACGAGGGGAGTGATGCCTCTTGGAGATATTTGGTTTGAAGATGGTTGTGTCTGTATCGCTGAAGTCAAAGGAAATACTATATTTATAAATGAGATCATCTTTTACTCGTATTCAACAACCAGTTGATGACGGATTATCGAGTGATCAAAGTGATATCTCGTTTATAGTGTTATCTAGTCTGATAAATGGTCTCAAGTGATGTCAGGCCACATCTGTTGAACCTGGGGCTGAAGATCACACATTCGATAATGAAAATAATCTGGAGGTTTTGAGTCAAAGAATAATGAGTCACCAAACCTCTGTAGCCTGGTCCTCGTCTCTGCTTTCGGTAACGTCAATCACCAGAATTACAGAACAAGCTATTGGTGAGTGAGTGGGACTGTGGGTAATACATTCCACAGGGTTTTAACCCGTTTACACACTCGTGTTTCAAGTAGGATCAATTTGAAATTAAGAATAGCTGATGCAACTGTCTCCAGGTACACACACACACACAAACACACACTCTATGCACAATACTCACCCACACATTTCACATGCAGACCCTATCCCTTTCCGTCTCTCATCAGCCTTCTTATTAAAGATAGCTTTGAGAAACCAAAGCGTTTAACAGCATGGCCGACATTCTTGCTTTTTTTTTTTAAATAAAGCGCTTGACACCGGTTGCCGATGAAGGCCAACAAGGACCTCAGAAACACACAGAGGAGCCCGGGTGAGCCCAGAACGTGCAGAACACACACACAACAGACGAGAGGAACTCAACAACACTGATTGATAAACACATTGATGGCTGTGAGGTCATTAAGTGCAGGAAGTGATGTGGACCGGATTAAGGAGGAAATGCGGATTGTAACTCATTTAAAGGATTTTACATCCATGTGTTCAGATTTAAGAATTATATTGTTGGTCGGCACATCTTGGCTGATAGCGGTAATTCTAAACATAGCCTGCTGCGGCGCAACACCCATTACAGGGCCTGTTTAAATTGACATCATTTTTCTGGCAAGCAAAAGAAATGTGCTTGTGCTGAGTCTTCTCATGCACTTCCATTGAGTCGTGCGTGACAACAAGAACTGTCCTCGTACACAAAAGAGTTTCTTATTACCACAGGTGGAAAGAAATATCATAACATTCAGCAATTTGTAGAAGAATTGCACATTGTGTAAAGTATTATAATAAGTTGTTATTTTAGCGTCTTGATTTAATTACGTGTTATTAAATAGATACAATAGAGAACACTTGAGTGGGTTTAATTTAAAATGAGATTCATAAATAATTTAATGAGCACATGGCATCAAAGTAAAACTTGATTTATAAGGACATCTGATTTGCTGCTCTCCACACAATGCGGCTTTGTCTGATGCACAACGTTTCAAAACACCAGTTTTCAGCAGAGCAGCGTGCATCAAAGGTATCAAGTGATATGTTCAACCGCAGCGACATAATTCATTTCTCCAGCCTCGAATTGATTTTAAGAGCATCGCCGCAGAATCATTCTTGATCTGTCAACTCCACAGATGGCTTTTGAGAGGTTACACTTAAATCAAGATGGCATTTCTTTCTATGATTTAAATATGTTCATATAACTCTTATGTATGCTTGTTTTCAAAGACAGCCTTGTCCAAAAACAAGCCTACGAATAATGTCCAAGCACAGTGCCACTTCTCATCAAATAATTGTCTCAAGTAGAAAACCTGTTAAACATGTTATGTGTCACTTTAAAAAGGAAAACAATTGAGCCATGTCGGCCGCATCTGTGTAGGAGAGAAAGTCAAATTAGGCACATGATGTACAATTATTTGCATGTTGGCCTCAAGTTTAAGGGAACACATCTACTACTAGTTTTGAAGTGTTTGATTTTATTCATTTTTTTTTTAAACAAATGTAATACAAATATGATAAAGCCATAAATGAATTCCTGAATATCTTAAATAATCCGTGAGTATCAATATGTTTCCACACGGATGCCATATTTTCATCGAGAGCTAAAGTCCGAGCAAGTAGAAGTGGCAGCAGCTTACCATGCAGGGCTGAGCAGACATGGTGCCAAACGTGGAAACTATTATTATGTTTTCTTTAATTATCTCAAGTGGCAGGTGACGAGGTGAATAGGATTTGAATGGGGGGGGGCAAGAAAACTCTTTAACTCCACCATGTGGCCTCTGGCTGGCCGACAGCATTGTGAGGTCAAACGATCTCTCTCCGTGCTGCAGAATGTGATTGGTTTAAACCTCAGCCTGTACATATAAAGCATGTATTGAGTTAAGAGGACCGTGAGGATCTGAAACCTAAAGAAACTCTTACGAATGTGTTTTTAAAATGAACTAAAACTTGAAGACTCCAACACACCTGTGAAAAGGCTTTAATTTCAATCCCATCGTCTGTTAAGATGTCCAGCACGGATAAAGCTCCACATAAATATGTTTCCAGTATCAGTATTTTCCTTGGCATTCACAGCCAAGCTAATCATTCCAGAATCTAGCCAGACTGAATCCAGCTGCAGGACAGGACTCATGTGAACACACCTGGATTTATCAGACGGGTTGCATCTCTGGACGTGATCCCAGAGACACTAACCGGCAGAGTTGGAGCAGAGGTTATCGTTTATTAACCCTCCATCCCTCCCTGACACTGAGACCGTCTTATCTTTTCTTGGGAGTCATTGTGGGGGTGATGGAGGTGTTAAGGAGGGCATCGATGATCCAGATGGCATCACTGTGCCGAACATGCTTCTGCTTAGTGTAAAAGCCCCTCGCCGGCTCGTCACTCTCGGAGCACCTCTTTAATGAGAGCTGAGCTCGTAAAACTGGGCCTGAAACCTTTTGAACACGCCCTCAGCATCACTGGTCCATGTTATTCCATCATAACGGGGAGGTGAGGGCCTTCTGCAGCGGACAGCTCAACAACTTAACACTCGGCGAACATTGGATTTACATGTGTCGGGCATGTTTTCACTCTCAGTTTGACCTTTCCAAATGTGTCATTCGTCCCTCCAAATGTTGCTTTTTACGTCTGAGGCGTGTCTCTCTTTGGCTTCCTCCTCTCCCTCCTTGTCTCTCTTTATGATATGAGGAGTGTATACTTACCTCTGCGGTGGCCTTAGGTTGCTGCCCCTCCACAGTGGGTCAGTGTGTTCCCTGTACGTATACATTAACCCAAAGTTCAGCTAGGAGTGAGGAGGAGGAGGGGGGATGAAGATGTCTATCACACGTACTTTAAACGGACACTGAGGAGATGCAGAGGGAGATTCTCATGGTTAGGAGGCGCTCCCTCAGCTGTGTCTATCCACCATGTCTTCATAGCCGTCAGTAAAAGCTACTGGCAGCAGGATTTGTCTGAGACGGCAAATGTATTAGTAGACCACAGGCCTTGTTATTACCATTGGCTATGGAAATACATTTGAAAGAACAACTTGATAATTATATATTTGTGTTTTTAATAAAAGGAACTATGCTTGCTCAGGGGTCTAGGTCAATTTTGAGGCGGAGGAATTGGTGCAAACGCATTCTGTTTGAAACCTCAAACAGCAAGAGGTAACCAAGCAAGACGTGCCGTGTCTCTGCTCTCATGTCTACAGCCGTGTGTAATAAATCTACGACTTAACATCGAACCGCAGTGGCTGCAGTTAAACTCCCGGCTTCATTGTGTGTGAAACAGCCTGACAACGCCGTTGATGGGTTGTTTCACTCTGAGGTTTTTCTAAGCAGGATTTTTTAGGATTTTGCACGCAGTCGTTTCCCAGCAGCTTGGATATCAGAGGGCCATTTCTGTGTAACATTATTGTAATAATACTGTCCAAGTGGATCCAATCATCAGCCGAGCTAGAGTTCAGTTAGAAACCGGCGCTTATCGACACATGCCTTTGCAACCCTGAAGTGATCTAGACCTTAACTGAAGGAGCTGTATGTGCTGTCGTATGAGAGATGTAAAACAGACATCTGAGAGTGGAGAAAAGGGGACATTTACACAAAGACGCCATGGGAAACGTCTTATTAGGAAGAGGACACAATTACGGAACGGTACCCAAGGAAAGACTACTTTATATAGCACATTCAAAGCCTCAACAACAAATAAAGATGTATAAAAACATTGATTGCATTATAGTGCAACAGATTATACAATTAAAACCCATAAAAAAAAAAAAACTTATTAATAAGCCAAGAGAATAACAATGAAAGTAAAACATGCTTAAAATACAATAAAACCCAGGAACTAACCATTGCATAAACCTAGACTATTTCAAGGCCAGAGATTTCCTTTTTACCACGTGCTTTTGTCGCGTCAAATTCTGAGGACGGGCACAACCGACAATCCAAATGCTTTTATGATCGTCAAGGTAACACCATTTTCAAGGATTCAAGGCTGTTATTGTCATTTGTACATAGCTACAGTTTAGTTATGACAATGACATTCTTAGGTCACAGGCTCCTCCAACAGTGCAACACAATAAAACAGAAAATAGTGCAAGAAAATCAAATAGAAATAGTGCAGAACAGTCTATATGCAAGTAATTGGAATATTGATATATATAAGTTGCAATCAGATGAATGTTATGGATGTTCTTTCAAAAGTGCAGGTGCAGTCACCATGCGCACAGACATGGATACAAGTAAGTATATCTTAAGCTTAAGTGAGATAATTCTGACATAGACATTCTCTTGTTGTGTGCTACATGCGTTTTAAGGGAAACTTCAGACAGTGTGCGGATCTGATTCCCTAGATACGAGTCAATGAAAAGCCTTAATTGAAGATTCATGGTTCTTTATATCTTTGTTTGACAGCACAGTGTGCATGTTTATCAGCTGGTTTGTGACCGAAGGTGCTGTGACAGTGCTATAATGGCTGTTAAGTAAGTGTTAATGAGCGCACAGTGGAGGACACACACCATGACCTGCTGCCGCCATTAAATTGAAACACTCAGTTTATGACAAGTAGGCTGTTGCTGCTGCTGCTGCTGCTGCTCACTGGCTAACTGCCCCGGCCAGATGGAGGCACAGATGGGGAGGTTGAGGGAGGAAGAAAATATTCGAAAATATACTGAACATGTTGAAACTTTTTGTGTGTGTGTGTGTGTGTGTGTGTGTGTGTGTGTGTGTGTGTGTGTGTGTGTGTGTGTGTGTGTGTGTGTGTGTGTGTGTGTGTGTGTGTGTGTGTGTGTGTGTGTGTGTGTGTGTGTGTGTGTGTGTGTGTGTGTGTGTGTGTGTGTGTGTGTGTGTGTGTGTGTGTGTGTGTGTGTGTGTGTGTGTGTGTGTGTGTGTGTGTGTGTGTGTGTGTGTGTGTGTGTGTGTGTGTGTGTGTGTGTGTGTGTGTGTGTGTGTGTGTGTGTGTGTGTGTGTGTGTGTGTGTGTGTGTGTGTGTGTGTGTGGTAATACTCATGCGTGAGCAGCGCGTGTGTGTTCCTACGTGTCTGCATACCATCCAACAGCCCATCTCCATTGCCAGCCTCTATAGGGACTTCTTATCTGCATTTATGCTGCTCCACTCTAGAATCAAAATGAAATGAGTCCTGAGTGCATTTTGGGAGCCAGTGGAGTATATGGCAGATGTCCAGTCAGCTCTGGTTACACACATGGTGTTTCTAGGTTGAACATGTGGACAATCTATCAGGTCCACCATCTCTCTCTCCGCTCATTTTCTCTCTGACTGCATTCAAAAAATGTTTCCTTCATTCTTTCTTCACCTTTCCAGTGAAGAAATGCAGCTATTTTACACACGTTTAGGTTTGAGGTAGATTAGGTCCTGAAAGTGGTGAGGCTACAGATGTGTGTGGATGTTATCTTACTGTCTACACTAAAGCAGGTGTTGACTGCTACAAGATAATTGTGATGGTTCAGGAGCCACAGCCTTGACACACATCAAGAAGAAGAAAGACTGCTGTGGTTTTAAAACGACAGCAGGGGAAACGCATGCTTACGCACACACACACACACACACACGCACACACACACACACACACATACACATACACATACACACTCAAAATACAGCAATAAACATCCAGATGCCTTCACACGTTTTTATGGAGCTGTCACTCTTTTTATTTTGCTGTTAATTCTTCTTAAATCCAGGCACCAGGGCTGCAAATTTGGAACCGAGCAGGCCCTTTTTTGGTCTTGTTTATTTACATGGAGTGTTTTCTCACGTCCATGTGGTTCTGATTGTGTGAATTGGAACGAGGACAAAGACTGGGATAAGTTGCGAGAGAAGGAAGACAGCGGCAGGAATGGACTGTCGGAGAGACCAAAGTACACAATGTGACTCTGATAGATGGAAGTGCAATAATTTAAGATAAATATTGACACGTTGAACCTAATTTTACAATTTGTTTCATTGTCTTTCTATCATTTCAAATGTAACCATATCTCGTCTCAATGGGTAAATATGCTATGCTGTTACTGCAACACCGGCTTAGCAAGCCGCCTCCTCTGCCTCGAGTCCCATATGATTCCTTTTACATTCTAAACAAAGAGTCGGGCTGTTTTTAAACAAGGATTAACCCACAAGAGTATGTATACAAAGCCATAACCGCCCAATTGGCCTTTAAATAGAGAACTGGTTTATAACACAGAGGGCCAATGAGGAGACCCAAATTCAAGCTGCTGATCATAAAACATGTTGTTGTGAGGAACAGCCATACCACCAGCGCAAAGCACTTCTTTAATGTCATTTTAATTGGTAGGATTAGCTCATGGAAAACAGGACAAAAAGGCTGCTGATTTAATTAGCAAGGATAATCAAGATTATGGTTGCAAAAAAAAAAAAAAGATTTAATTTGTTAGCGCTTTTACAGATGCTCAAAGACGCTTTACAGATATAGTGAAGAGAAAAGAAAGGAACAACAAATAAATATATAAAACTCAAGTCAAATAATACAAAAACAATCCCACATTAAAAGCCAGATTGAAGAGGTAAGTTTTTTGAAGGTGGTGAGGTCGGTGCAGTCTCTGATGGGTTGTGGGAGTGAGTTCCAGAGGGAGGGGGCAGCGACGGAGAAGGCTCTGTCCCCCCAGGTCCGGTGATTGATGCGGGTGGGGATGGATAGGAGGTTGGCTTCTGATGAGCGGAGGCAGCGGGAAGGGGGGTGGATAAGCTTTTTATGGGATCTAGTCATTTTTCTTAGTTGCACCAAGTGATTCAAGTGTTAACACTGCAAACTCATTGACTGCAGATGAATTCTACATGATATGTTGTGTGACATGGCTTCTGCTTTGCACACTATTAGACATCTGTGCTGTAGTCCTTATCTATGTGTGCACTGCTCGTAGGAAATACCCTTAATAAACGGATAGCCAAACACACTTTATAACTGTTCAGTCTTTCATCAAAGGACTAAAATACAATATCGAACCCTGGCATTAGTTTATGAAGCTGTAATGGATCCTATGTGTGGCATAATTGACACACACCTGGTTATTAGTTCACAGACTATCTTCTGTAATACCTTTCCGTTTTATAGGTTTCCAAACCTGGCGCCTGGACAACATTTTAGAAAACAGGAATCTTTCTAAGCCTTTTAACATGCAGATATATTCTACTCACACGGTGCGTCATATTAGTTTATTTGTAGCAGACTTGATAATCAAATTTGACGGACTTGACAATTTGTCTGTCTGGCACGCAAATGAATTAGCAGCACAGATCAGTTGGTCTAATTACGTATGAACTTTTAAACTCTGTTTCCGCCTCAGACACAGACAACGGCACATGGAGCGTAAGAACCAAGATGTGTATCTTTCCTGTCGAGGATTCTCGCTCCCTGCATGTCTGGATGTCTGAATGTGCAAGGTCATGTGTTTTCTGTGTGTTTGTCGACAAAGCAGGTCAGTACCATAAGGCATCATGGCTTCTCTGCCTGTCTGAGAATGAAGTGGACAGAGGGGATGGCTACAGGACAGTGTATTGGTGGGGGGGTTGGAAGCTCTGTGTATACCCCAAGCAAACAGGCAGATAAGATCAGAGTGGAGGGAGCGCAGCTGGAAGCCTTCCTGAGTTGACCCCTTTCTCCGCCTCTCTCACATTCCTCCAAACCCTCGTTCTCCCTCTTCTCTCTGTCCCCCATATTTTACCTTCTTACATCTCTTTCCTGCTTCCATTTCATCTTTCCCCACCCCCATTTCGCGTATCTCTATATCCATTATTCTTAAAACAATATCCTCATGTCTGGAGGTCCTCCAAGATCGTGTTTCTCCTTCTGTGTGGTGTCTCCCCTCCTGGACTTTACTGCCTTTTCTCCATCTTCCCTCTCCCCCCCCTCCCCCTCTCAGCAGGCCCTCAGTAAAGTGGGGTCAGTCTTTAGCCTGTAATGCTATGTCTTTCTTCTGTGTCTCCCCTGCACTTTGACCATGTTCATTAACATTAGCCCCTCTAAACTGACCGATGACCTCATATGGGTTCCCCTGGGCCGTGTCCCCGACATGACAGTAGACCTGACATTGCCACTGTGTTTTAGTGTAAATGTACACATGTCTGCCTGTCTAATAGGAACGAGACAAAGCAGTGCAAAGCAGCTGTGCTTGTTTTATTTTGTGACCTTTGATAATAGTGAAGCCATTACAGGTGGTGTTGTTCATCAGGTGGGATGTAGATGGCAGATGAAGAGTATAAATGTGCACTCTCGCAGTCCGTGATGCCTTGGAATGATTGTCGTGTATATTTAGCTCAGTGTGTGGCAACACAAAGACAGCTGTGCCAGCTCACATTTATTTTAGCCTTGTGTTGGTCCCTCCTGTCACTTTAACCAGACCCATGCCTCTAAATAGTCTTTGTCGCTGACAGACGGTTGAGACGAATCACAAGCTGCAGAACTGAGATATTATCTTTAGATATGAATACAGGGTTTGGGGATCTAAATGAACTAAACTGAATCTCAGGCTCAGTTTTAGATGTTTGCTACACCAGCATCACTGATGTTTGTTCTGCCTCTTGTGTCCAGTTATAATCCTTAGCCCACAACCTCTTGACCTTTTAGCAAGAATAGAGCCCCATTATGTCTCCTAAAGCTTTAAACCCTAAACAAGTCCTGTTTAGTGCGTCCAAAACAGGATGCCAGATGTGCAACTCCCCGCCTGAATCCCCTCTTCTCCTCCCTCTGGGAATTGGAGCTCCATCAGCAGCCAGTCACAATCCTCACACCAGAAGTGGAGGATGGATGGGGTAAATGGGCAGAAGATAAGATAATTGATGATATCAAAAAAGTGTTCATGTCTATCCGCTTTTTAAATAGTTAATAAGTTATTACTTAGTTAAAATTAGAAAATGTCTTTACAGAGAGGGCGCCCCATGTAATAAAGTGAGTTCAAATCCAATGTATGGAACTTTACTGAATGCCATCCTTGCTCTCTCCCCCATGTTGTCTATCTTCAGATGTGCAATACAAAAGGGGAAAACAAACTCAAAGATAATATCAAAAATTCCCACATTTATAGTATACAAATGTGTTCATGCAAGATGTTCCTGCTTCGTCTTTAATTGGTAAAACCCCAAAACAAATGTGCATTATTAATATTATTTTGTTGCATGTGATTGGTCATACTGTTTAGAATTTGAATCATTACTTGGCAGGATGCACACAACAAACAAGAATATGTAAAGAATGAGGATCAGGGCTTTAGGTCTTTTAAGGGGCAGGGGGTAACAGGGGGGAATAGCAGAAGAACTGGGGTGGTGGGGGGGGTGGGTGTTGAGGTTTGCACGACAGGCCTGATCTGTTCGCTCAGGGGGTCAAATGGCCCTTCACAAAAAAGCGGATCAAATGACCTGACTTTAATGGACCTGAGGTTGTCTGTCTGTCTGTCTCCTTGTTGGTCTGTTTACAGGTCTGCCCACTGTCAGTCACACACACACACACACACACACACACACACACACACACACACACACACACACACACACACACACACACACACACACACACACACACACACACACACACACACACACACACACACACTCTGCCTCCGCCGCCCAGAACCATATCTGACCCCAGGCGCTGATACCGGACTCGACTTGGAGCTGAATGAAGTTAGTCGAATTCTTATTGGATCCATTTAGCACGAAACCAAAAGACCCCGAGGTGGACATCTAACCTGGTTACAGAGAGCAAACAAAAGTGTTTCAACGCAGGGCCCAGTATAAACAAGTATATGATTATTTACACAAACGCAAAGCTTGCATACCAACACATCCTGCAATATATACATATCACATAGCCATGTAGCCTAAAAGTACATGTGGTAGAAACACACACACGGTACAGGAGGCATAGAAAGAAAAAGAGGAAAGAGAAAAGCATCTTTCTTGATCCCATCTTTCCTCCTCTCCCCAGAGGGCCACAGAATGAGACTATTGTTGTCTGTCTCTACTCTTTGCAGCCATCATTTTTCATCTTGCACAACTTCACATAGTTTGGATACCATACACGTATACGATCCACATCAAGTGTGTAAAAAAGGCCTGCCCATTTCCCCTGCTGCTTGTGATTGGACATGTGGTATTGGGCTCTTTAGTGGTGTCACATTTGTTCTCAGTGGTGTGGTATTGTGGGTACGCTGAGGGGGCGGAGGGCAGACAGGCTAAACAGGGCTCTTCTTTAAAGTGAATAAAAAGTATTTAGTGCGAGTAAAATCCTGTTTTTCATTCAGGGTTTCTTCACACACTCTGGCATACGTACGCAGACATGTGTGCTCACTTGAGGCACCCTGACAGTCCTGTCTCTGATTAGATGTGTTCTGCAAGTGCAGCCCATGTGTGCTGGATATGAGGCTACCTTTGCTTATGGACGGGAAATCAAACACTGCAGACTGCTACAGTAACTTAACTTTGAACAAAAGAACCTGCATCTGGCTGCCAAAATGAACACCAGTGACTCAGTGCACTGGGCACGAGACATTTAAAACATCCTTGCGTTAATCAGTGGAGGTATTGACAGATTCTTTACATGTATTCATACGATGTCGGAGAAGTATAAAGGAAAACAAAAGCCATGAGTCGTGTGATTAGTCGTTTGTTATTTAAGCCATGCTTGCCTTTGCTTTATCCAAATGTCCATCAACCCTACAATCAGATGTATAAGGTGTAATGCACTTTTTCATAATGTATTTACTCATGCTCAAATAAACATAAGTGGACATCGTACATAAGTGGACATCGTACCTCTGATTTCTTCCTGTTCTTTCTCCCCTGTGAACCTTGTTCAATCAAACACTCCTACATTTGACAGATTTGTTTCCTTATGGTCAACTTGATCTCAAACTTAATCTCATTTTAAGAGCTACAATCCTGCTTCCACCTTAGTGCTTGTCAGTTTCTTTAATCCTTTGTTTGACTGGTTTAGGCGGAGTGGGGCTGAGCCAAAACCACCACTGTCGCTTTCAATTGACAGGATCTCAGTTGTCGTTTGATTGGCGCTCTGGGTTTTTTGGAGGGGGGGGGCTGCTGTGATTCAGTCAAGATGTTTCCACTTTGGAGAACTGTAACAGGATAATGCCATAATAAGGTTGCCAGCACATTATGGACACACACACACACACACACACACACACACACACACACACATACACACACACACACACACCTGCAGACTTGGAGTCTAAGAGAGCCGGGTTTCTCATCAGTTGCAATTGAGTTCTTCCATGTCTGTACTTTGCTGTTTTATGCCTTTTTATTTTCTCCTCCTTTGTTCTGTTCAGTCTCTTCTGCATGTACAGTTAGAAATACAGATGTCAGGTCATCTATATTGGAGGGACGGGAGTACTTAAGTTGGGGACAGCAAAAGTCTCAGACCACTGTAGAGTTTGATGCTCAAAGCTCTGTTAACCAGCTGCCCTGATCATTCCTTCCACTCTCCCTTCCAGTCCTTTTCTCCCCCCTTTTATCTACTATCCTTCTTTCGCTCTTGGTCTCACTCTCTCGTTCTTGCTGCTCGCACTTCATACCGTCCAACCTTTCTTTGGCCCTGAGTCAAGCACTGCTTTTAAAAATCTTTTGCCAGGGGATCGGTCCCTGTCTGACAACCTATCTTTCATCTTTATGCCTTGGAGGACTTTAAATTGAACCCCTCCCAAAAAACTATGCCTAAAAGAGCACATTGAATCTTGTTATAGCACCACATCTGTTATAATGAAATCATTGGAAACGATTATGGTCCAACATCTTAAAACAAGAACAGGTAACATCCTTTTTAAATTTGCCTGCGAGCAAAGTCGCAGCACGGAAGATGCACCTTGACGAACAGAAAACACATGCTTTCTCTTCTTCATCTGAATTCAACACAATTCAGCCTGATTTACTCCTGTCCAAAATGATTCAATTAGAGTTCAATCCAAACCTTTTTCATGTACCTGCAATTGGCTGCAAACAGAATACAGCTAGTGTGTGTGTGTCTGTACTTTCCCCCTCCGATAAGGACCTACTCGGTCTATCCTATAAAAAAGATCTCTATCCAGAGATTATAATGTGTTCTGTTAAATCCTCGTAACGGTTTATGTGCTTTGACATCTATAACATGTCATGTATAACTGTATGCTTACATTTCTTTTTTTTTTATTTAACTTTTTTTTTATTGAGTCAGGCACAATGAGTTTACATTTATACAGTCAATATTTTTATTTATTTTTCCCCTTTCCCTCCCTCCCGGTCCTAGCTAGTAAAATAACTAACTAACTAACTAAATAAATAAGATAGATACCTGTATAGGTAAAAGTAAAGTAATATAGAAGATAATATTAAAAGAAAATTTATAGATAAGGGAATAAAGAATAGTAACAGTAATACTTGTACCCATATACTCATATGTATACCCACATGTACACATGCACATACATACACGTACCTACCTACATACATGCATGTATACAAAGACAGAACAAATAAATAAAAATAAATAAATAAAAAATTAATATAAAAAGAGACACAAGAAAAAAAAAAGGGGAAAAAAACATACATTCGTAGTTCCCCCTCTCTCTCCTTAATGTAGTGTCTTAAGTTCAGCTATGTAAGCTATCATAGAACCCCAGACAGATTCAAATAGTTTTGAGGAGCCCCTCAGGTTATATTTAATCTTCTCCAAGTTCAGGTACAACATTAGATCTTTAAGCCATTGAGATGCTTTAGGTGGTATAGAAGATTTCCATTCTAGGAGTATTCTTCTTCGTGCTAAAAGAGATGCAAAGGCTATACTGTCCTTAGTTTTCCTCTTCAACATTCGGTGGCCAGGTATTACTCCAAAAATGGCAGTTTCTGCACATGGTGTCAATACCACGTCCAAGGCCTCAGTAAGGTGATTGAAAATGCTTGTCCAGTATCCTTGTAGGCGAGGACTAGACCAAAACATAGGAGTCATGTTTGCTGGTGACATGTGGCATCTGTTACAGGTGTCCGTAACATTTGGATATATTTTGGAGAGTTTAGAGTTGGTGTAATAGATACGGTGGACAACTTTTAGTTGTATAAGATTGAGCCTGGCACAGGACGTACTATTGTTCACTCTCGCTAATGCGCCATCCCAGACCTCATCATCTATGGCTTGGACTAGTTCCTCTTCCCAATGTTGTTTGTTTCTGTGAGGTGGGAGACGGAATTGTAAATTCTTGAAATCAGACCTTTTTCGATTGTTAAAGTGTCCAGAATTGAGTCAATTATTGAATCCGGAGGGATATTGGGGAATGAAGGGTTGTTTAGTTTAACCCAGTTTCGGACCTGGAAGTAGCGAAATAGATGAGTGCTTGGAAGGCAACATTTGTCAGAGAGTTGGCTAAAGCTACCGAAAACATTGTTAATGTAAAGGTCCCTTACTCTTATAAGACCTACTCTCTGCCACATAGAGAAGGCCCCATCAGTGTAAGGGGGGAGAAAGAGATGGTTGTTGTGAATGGGACTATGTATAGAGGATCCACAGAGTCCATGAGCCTTTCTGAATTGGGACCAAATTCTTAGGGTGGAAACAACAATCGGGTTATTCGAATATTGAGTTGGCCGGCTGGGTAATTTAGATGTAAGCAAAGCCAAGAGTGAGGTATTAGGACAGGATTTGGCTTCAAGCTCACACCAACTCAATGTTGGTTCCTTAGTCCATAGAATTATTTTGTGGATATTGGCTGCCCAATAGTAGTGTCTTATATTTGGAAGCGCTAATCCTCCTGTAGATCTATGCCTTTGTAAAAGCTCTTTCCTAATTCTAGGTGTCTTCCCTTGCCATAAAAAAGAGGAGATTAGTTTGTCTATTTTACGAAAAAGTGATTTTGGTAGGAAGACTGGCAGACATTGAAAGAGGTACAGAAAGCGAGGGAGGATGTTCATTTTGATACAGTTTACCCTCCCAGCAATAGTTAAATGTAAATTATTCCACCTTTCCAAATCATATTTGAGCTTGTCAATTAGTGGTGGGAAGTTATCTTTGTAAAGGTCTGAGAGTTTTCCACTTATATTCACGCCTAAATACTTAAAATTACTCCTAGACATCTTGAAGGTGAAGAGTCTATCGGGGATCTGAAGGGACAGGTCATTTACGGGGAAACACTCACTCTTGGAAAAGTTTAGCTTGTACCCTGAGAAGGTTCCGAATCGGGTTAACAGATCTATTATCTGAGGAATGGTAGATATAGGGTTAGAAATGAACAGTAGTAAATCGTCAGCGTATAACGAGAGTATGTGTTCAGAGCCATATCTGGTAATTCCTTGTGTAAAGCTGGACGATTTAAGCACAATTGATAGTGGTTCGATTGCCATAGCGAATAGTAACAGGCTTAGAGGTCAACCCTGGCGAGTACCTCTACCTAGTGTAAAATATTGAGAACTTATCCCGTTAGTACTCACTGAAGCCTTGGGTGAAGAGTATAACAATGCTATCCATGAGACAAATTTGGATCCAAGGCAGAACCTCTTAAGGACCTCAAATAGAAAGCCCCACTCCTTGGATGCAGGAGAGAGGAGGATGTTGAGAAGGCAACGGATGTTGGAGAAGGAGTATCGGCCTTTCATAAACCCAGTTTGGTCTAATGATATGATGTTTGGCGTGACTGATTCAAGGCGTATGGCTAGTATTTTAGCCAGGATCTTATAGTCCACATTCAGAAGGGAAATGGGGCGATAGGAGCTACATTCAGAATTACCCTTGCCTGGTTTTAATAATACAATTACTACCGCCTCAGTCAGAGTTTGTGGCAACTTTCCACAGTCCAGAGAGTCTTCAAACATTCTCAAAAGGAGGCGGGTCAATTTATCAATAAATTGTTTATAAAACTCAATTGGATAACCGTCTGGGCCCGGGGACTTGCCACTCTGGATCAACCTGATCGAATCAGCTATTTCACTAGGCTTTAGAGGTTGATCCAACTCACCCTCCTGAGCCGGTGTTATGGACGGAAATTCCAGATCATCCAAGAATTTAGTTCTGTCCGCATTTTCGACAGGGGCTTGTGAGGCGTATAGTCCGGAGTAAAAGGTTTTAAAGGTGTCGTTGATAACAGATGGGATTGTTGTGAGTTCACGAGTAGGGGTCCGTATTTGTTTAAGTTGTTGAGAAACCGACTGGCTCTTAATTTGGTGTGCTAGGAGGCGACCCGCCTTCTCCCCATGTTCATACTGAAATCCACGCGATCTTAAGAGCAATTTCTCAGTCTCTTGTGTTGAAAGTAAATTGTAGTCCATCTGAAGATTTTGCCTTTCTTTATCTAGTTCAGGGGATGGACATGTTGAGAGTTGGCTATCTAGTTTAGCTATACTGCCTAAAAGTTCTAACTGTTTTTGCTTTTTCATTTTGTTTTGCCTTGCAGAGTAAGAGATAGTCTCTCCTCGGATCACAGCTTTTAACGTCTCCCACAAAAGAGATGGTGATATCCCATCAGACATATTGGTTATAAGGAAATCATCAATAGCTTTAGAGATTGTTTCACGGAATCGATCATCGTTTAATAGTGTACAATTCAGTCGCCAGGGGGGACGTGTCTTTTGTAATAGTGTGAATGAGAGGTCAAGTAACAATGGGGCGTGGTCGGATATCACTATGGGTGAGTATTCTATGTTTTTTACAGCGGGAAGAAAATAGTTATCGATAAAAAAATAATCGATTCTCGAGAATGTTTTGTGAACCAAGGAGTAGAAAGAAAACTGTTTCGCTTTGGGGTGGAGAGAACGCCATGGGTCCACACAACCTGTTTGACTCATAAATAGTGAGATGGCTTTAGCCATTTTAGAGGGGGAGTCCCGTTTTGGGCTAGATTTGTCTAAAAGCGGGTCCATTGTACAGTTGAGATCACCGCCCAAAATCAAATGGCGGGAGCTTAGGTCTGGTAATAATGATATCACTTTTCCCATGAATGCTTCATCATCCCAGTTGGGCGCATATAGATTGGCGAGAACAACATTGACATTATTGAGGGAACCAGAAACTATCACAAAGCGGCCTTGAGGATCCGCTATAACCTCAGTCGGGCTGAACTGTATTTTTTTATGCATCACAATAGCTGCGCCTCTTGCTCTACTACTGAAATTGGAATGAAAGGTTTGGCCAACCCATGATGCCTTTAACCTATGGTGGTCCTTAGTGGTCAGATGAGTTTCCTGTAGAAAGGCAATTTCCGTTTTAAGGTGTTTTAAGTGGGAAAAAATTCTGCCTCTTTTAACCCGGGGCATTCATGCCCTTAACATTCCAGGAGACAAGTCTTAGACATGCTTCACCATTTCCTGTTAAATTAACCATCATCAAAATATGAGCCTGAAGTACATGAAGAGGTAGTATGCAGCCTATTTAATGGAAAGCAGGAGAAACGAACAACAACAAAATAAAATAAACATATAGTAGGACCTAACACCCAAATTCTCCCCAAAAAAAGAAATGCTCTCAAAAAGGAGAGCCAAACACACATTCCCTTTCCTAAGCTTGTTCCTAAAACGAGAACGAGCAGCAGGACTCCAAATGCTTACATTCCTTAAACAGAGAACATTTATTTCAGTGTATTCTGATAACGTTTTATTGTATCATATCATCATTTTCAGTTGTTCTTTTTTTACATGTCTGTCTTCTTTCCCTCAGTCTGTCTCCAGATAGTATTTGGAAATATTATTGCATCTTTTGATTTGAGGTATAAGGGCAAGTATGTCGAGCCAAGTCGACTACATAAAGTCCTGCTAATTTACCGTATGTGTGGTGCTGCAGAATGAAATTCTATTGTCCTTTTTGTGGAAAACCACGAACAGAAGAGGCCCTAAAGGAGTTCAAACCAAACCCTAAGAAAGATTTGTGGACAGTTTAATCCTACTCTGCTATTTACAGAGCAGGACTCGCTCTTTTCCACTCACCAATCCGCTGACCTGGGCTGACCTTAAAGTCTTAGGAAGCATCTCTTTTTCCACTCATTTCCTCCACAGCTCTCATTTAGTTTCTCCCCTGGAGTATTTGGTGTCCATAAATCCCCAGAATGCTGGCTCTCTCCCCCCATATAGCCCTCATGTGTCACCAGAGACACGCGGGCTAACCTATTAGCCCGCTAAGTAGCCCTCTCTCAAGATTCCTCTGATAGTTTTTAATGAAACCCCTTGCTGTAGGGATCAGAGAAGCCGTGTTAAATTTAGACCTCCATTAACCTCTCTCTGTGTCTCAGTTTCCTTCTATTGTCAGACAGACAAGCAAGTGTGGTGGACAGCAGGGGGCTTTGCGGATGTATATGAGCGTGTGTGTGAAGTTAGTCCCGATGATCGGGACTGGAGAGCGGAGATGAGTCGAAGGATCATCACGTCGACTGAGAGACAGATAGCTGATAATAGATGCGTCGATATATAGAGCAGTAGGATGTATAGATAGATAAACGGATGGGTGGATGGAGGTGTGAAATGAAAGCACCTGGTCCAGAGGGTGAGGAGGCCAATCCTGGGAGGCATCAAGGGGTCACGACCCCTGACAGGTGTGGAGGATGGATGCCGTGGCTGTGGATGGTGAGGGACAGATGAAGCAGGAAGAGATAGGAAGAGTTGCCCACACTGAGGGGGAATGAGCAGCAGGGGCAGATAACAAATCAACACTCACAATCCTGCTTCCTGGTGTGTGTGTGTGTGTGTGTGTGTGTGTGTGTGTGTGTGTGTGTGTGTGTGTGTGTGTGTGTGTGTGTGTGTGTGTGTGTGTGTGTGTGTGTGTGTGTGTGTGTGTGTGTGTGTGTGTGTGTGTGTGTGTGTGTGTGTGTGTGTGTGTGTGTGTGTGTGTGTGTGTGTGTGTGTGTGTGTGTGTGTGTGTGTGTGTGTGTGTGTGTGTGTGTGTGTGTGTGTGTGTGTGTGTGTGTGTGTGTGTGTGTGTGTGTGTGTGTGTGTGTGTGTGTGTGTGTGTGTGTGTGTGTGTGTGTGTGTGTGTGTGTGTGTGTGTGGTGCCAAGTGCTGCTAAAGGCCTCTTTCATATTCAATTTTGAACTTATCCCCTAATTTCTTGTCATGAAAGATTTAGTCAGCAAGCCGACATCACTCAGTAAATGTAACGTATCCAGTGTTTGCTCAGGTCTGTAGATGGTATATTTGACTTATGTTAATGAGAGCTTCTGCTGCCAAACCTGAGGAAGATAAATAGACTTCAGAGTTGAACATAAGGGAATCACTTTCCTGTCAGTCTCACACTGAGGCTCCTGCTGCTTTTGGGCTGTTTTCTGAATTAAACGGGACACAGGCAATTTAAATATTTTCCCTTTTTTAAGAATTCCAGGATGACTGGAGAAATACTCAACAGATTAAGCTAAAGTAACCACTCTTAAAAAGACACAAGAGGAAATACTGAAGTCACAAAACAGGATGTGTCTATTCAAGTGGAATGCCCTTTGACACCTCACACTGGTACTTATTAAGGCTGATAGAAATTGAAACCTCTTACTCCACCTTTGCTATCTTTTACACAGTGGCAGTTAAAGTCCAAAAGACAACTAGATCAAATCATGGTTTATTTGAGATTAGTGAAGTAGTGGATTACATCCATCCATCTTCTCCCGCTTATCCGTGGTCGGGTCGCGGAGGTAGCAGTTCCAGCAGAGAGCCCCAAACTTTCTTTTCCCTGGCGACATCAACCAGCTCTGACTGGGGGATCCCAAGGCGCTCCCAGGCCAGCGAAGAGATATAATCCCTCCACCTGGTCCTAGGTCTACCCCTTGGTCTCTTCCCAGCTGGACGTGCCTGGAACACCTCCCTAGGGAGGCGCCCAGGTGGCATCCTAACTAGGTGCCCGAACCACCTCAACTGGCTTCTTTCGACGCGAAGGAGGAGCGGCTCAACTCCGAGTCCCTCCCTGATGACCGAACTTCTCACCTTATCTCTAAGGGAGACACCAGCCACCCGGCGGAGGAAACCCGGCGGAGGAAACCCATCTCGGCCGCTTGTATCCGCGATCTCGTTCTTTCGGTCATGACCCATCCTTCATGACCATAGGTGAGGGTAGGAACGAAAATGGCCCGGTAGACGGAGAGCTTTGCCTTCCGGCTCAGCTCCCTTTTCGTCACAACGGTGCGGTAAAGCGACTACAGTACCGCTCCCGCTGCTCCGATTCTCCGGCCCATCTCACGCTCCATTGTTCCCTCACTCGAGAACAAGACCCCGAGATACTTGAACTCCTTCACTTGGGGTAAGGACTCGTTCTCTACTTGGAGTGGACAGTCCATCGGTTTCATGCTGAGAACCATGGCCTCAGATTTGGAGGTGCTGATCCTCATCCCAGCCGCTTCACACTCGGTTGCGAACCGATCCAGTGAGTGCTGAAGGTCGCAGACCGATGAAGCCATCAGAACCACATCATCTGCAAAAAGCAGTGGTGCAATCCTTAGTCCACCGAACTGCAGACCCCCCCCCCCACGACTACGCCTCGAAATCCGATCCATGTATATTACAAACAGGATTGGTGACAAAGCGCAGCCCTGGCGGAGGCCAACCCTCACCGGAAATGGGTCCGACTTACTGCCGAGGACCCGGACACAGCTCTCGCTTTGGGAGTACAGAGATTGGATGGCCCTGAGTAGAGACCCCCTCACCCCATACTCCCGCAGCACCTCCCACAGTAACTCCCTGGGAACTCGGTCATACGCCTTCTCCAAGTCTACAAAACACATGTAGACCGGATAAGCGTACTCCCAGGCCCCCTCCAGGATCCTTGCGAGAGTAAAAAGCTGATCTGTCGTTCCACGACCAGGACGGAATCCGCATTGTTCCTCCTCAATCTGAGGTTCGACAATCGGCCTGACCCTCCTTTCGAGTACCTTGGAGTAAACTTTCCCGGGGAGGCTGAGTAGTGTGATGCCTCTGTAATTGGCACACACCCTCTGATCCCCCTTTTTAAAAAGGGGGACCACCACCCCGGTCTGCCACTCCTTCGGTACTGTTTCCGACTTCCACGCAACGTTGATGAGACGTGTCAACCATGACAGTCCCTCAACACCCAGAGCCTTCAGCATTTCCGGGCGGATCTCATCCACCCCCGGGGCTTTGCCACTGTGGAGTTGTTTGAGGCAGAGCTAGTGGATTACAATGAAGTGAAATAAAATAGAAACGTTGATGGGAAATCTTGTTAGCTTCCAAATCATTTGTATGAATACGAGGGAGAGCAGAAGGTCAAATTGGGTGACATCTGACTGGCGTGTTTTGGTTTTGAGTGAGGCCTCAGATCACGGCTGAAGTTTGGTAAGTGGCTGCTCAAGTGTGGTTGTGGGTAATTATAAGTGCGTGTGGGTGTGGGTTGGTGTGTGTCTGTGAGTGTGTGTGGCAGAAGATCTGGCAAATATTCACTGATGGAGGCCAGGATGCCAGGCACCATTGGGAATGTTGGGAATGTTGAATGTCCTTTTCGTGTGTGTGTGTGTGTGTGTGTGTGTGTGTGTGTGTGTGTGTGTGTGTGTGTGTGTGTGTGTGTGTGTGTGTGTGTGTGTGTGTGTGTGTGTGTGTGTGTGTGTGTGTGTGTGTGTGTGTGTGTGTGTGTGTGTGTGTGTGTGTGTGTGTGTGTGTGTGTGTGTGTGTGTGTGTGTGTGTGTGTGTGTGTGTGTGTGTGTGTGTGGTGTGTGTGTGTGTGTGTGTGTGTGTGTGTGTGTGTGTGTGTGTGTGTGTGTGTGTGTGTGTGTGTGTGTGTGTGTGTGTGTGT
Organism: Pseudochaenichthys georgianus; assembly: GCF_902827115.2. Lineage (NCBI taxonomy): Eukaryota > Metazoa > Chordata > Actinopteri > Perciformes > Channichthyidae > Pseudochaenichthys > Pseudochaenichthys georgianus. The sequence goes on from NC_047512.1 coordinate 23,412,548, forward strand.
GTGTGTGTGTGTGTGTGTGTGTGTGTGTGTGTGTGTGTGTGTGTGTGTGTGTGTGTGTGTGTGTGTGTGTGTGTGTGTGTGTGTGTGTGTGTGTGTGTGTGTGTGTGTGTGTGTCCTTGAAGAGTTTATAAGGTCTCCTGTGTAAACGCAGTGACCCTGTACAGCCAGACGGACTAATAAATGTTCCATGCCTGCCTTTGCAAATAGATTCTCATTATACTGAGCTTTTTCATTTAAATGGCATGTAGCCTCTCATGCCTGGGGTTTAACACGGAACTATTTGTAGTTTTTCATCACAATTCTCACTTAATATTTGGTCTGTGAGCTTTTTAATTCCAAAATATCTCAGGAAATGAAGATCAGCTTTGAACATTCAATCTGTGGTTTGACATAAGGAACAGATGTTTTGAGCTAATTAAGTCAAATATCTTTGTCTTGTCATGTTTTTGGTCTCTTTTGTTGTGTGTTGTAAACCCTTACAGTCAATTAAAAACGTTCCAAGTAGTCAGCGAGTGGAAGTAGACAACTACAACGTGTGTGCATGTTATGGGAGCCGAGCTGAGGTAATCTTTCTCCATGATTAGTCTATCTGGTATTTATGCCCCTGGCTTGGAGAATCCAGTCTTGTGTTTAGCATCCGTCATGCTCTTATCAGAACTGTTGCGGGTAAGGCTTCCTGATCGATCGGCTGCTCCTGCTAACTAGACACCCCCAATTTGTTAAATGTCAACCCAGGAAAAAGCAGATTTCACTCTCTGCCGAGTAAATGTTTTGTATGGCACATAGATCACTTTAGGGAACACTGAAGCTCAGCAGTGTCTTGCAGCAGAGGAGTGCAGGCCATGTTTGGAGGAGAGAGGAATGCTTTGGCCCGTTGTCGTCCCGCTGGCCGGCTGATGGTGGTGTCAGGTTAACTCTGATCCTGAGTTACTTGCATTCCCATCATCCCCTCCCTAAACACATAACACCAACCAGCACATTACTTGGGCATCAACCCGGCAGCCATTATTGTCTCACCAACTTCTTTTCCTTTCATAAAGCGAGAGGCATGCTAATCCTTCTGTCCACATAATCCACGTCAGATGTCAGAGGTGGTAAGATGGCAAGGTCACAGTCACCTTGTGCAAAGGGGACGTGGTGTTTCCAGACAAAGGAATAAACAGTCGGGCAGACTGCCAGACCGACAGCGGACTGAGACCCAGCCAAGACCCTCAGCACAAAGCCCTTCGGAAGGAGCCTGGCATATTCGTTGGCTTACTATTATAGTCCTCTGACACAAAAGCATATTTGAACGTGTCCCTCGCCTTGAACATGCATGCATATGTATGTCAGCACACACACTTACACTCAAGCTATTCTTGTCTAGCAGCTCATCTGAAAAGGTGCAGAGCTGGTTATGTTACATTGGGAAGGGCAGATTCTGGAGCTGGATCACCCCTCAGCCAGTTTAATGTCACTGTCATTGTGGTTGGCTCTGTGCTGCGCTGATGAATGCAAAACTCCTTAGAAACTTGAACTTCCCCATTATGGGAATAATTGTTCTGGTTAGGAAGAATGTGGGCTCAGTCTGTGTGTGGCCAAGCATCGCCTGCCTGCAATGTGGCTCTAAATGCTTAGCTTCCCTCGGGAAGTGTTGCATTGCCATTCTTCACTTTGCCTCCACACACCGACCCACAGGGCTGCTTGTGTTGCAGAATTTAGAGCCTTGTGCTTTTGTTTAGGATTAAGTTTCAATGACTTTTCAAAATAGAATAATAATATAAAGGCGGTTATAATCAGCCACATGTAAATTGTGTGTATGATCAGAGAGGAGGAAGAGGAAAGCAGAAGATGAGTGGAGATTCTCTTTGTCATTTAAAATCAATGGTTAGAACAGAAAGCCATTGTGCTAATAGTTGCCATGAATGAATGAACACTTTATTACAGACTCAGGGTCCAGATAAAAGACAAGACATTACATAGATAAAATGCTGACAGGACTATGTCTTCACTGTCATCGTTTGTAACACATAGCCAACGGAACAACCATTGAATTACCAACCAGTGTGGTTTGTTCTTCCAACTTTATAAAGTCCTGTGTCAACACTTCCTCTCTTTTCCAAATTCCACTCAAAAGCCTCAGGAATCCTCCCCACTGTATCGGTCACTGCCTCTGACTAAATGTCTCCTTGTGAAAATCAAGCTAATAAACGATGTTTGGACTTCCTGTAGTGACCAGTGGTTTATTGGACGAGGACATTCAAGCAAGATGAGACCCTCATAAAAAGGCTAAATCCACGATCACATATAACATTAAGAGTTTAAGTTTGAGGTTGTAATATTTTGTAATTTTACAATTGTCAAATAATCCCATAACATACCAAAACCAACAATGCCTTGATCCTTCTGAAGCAGCCTCGGTCACAAAGCCCTATAAATGTAAAAAACAACTATAAAAAAGTCGTCAATGAGCCACACTGTTGCAATGGGCTTTGTGTTCCTTCCTTACGATAAACATGTGCGCTAGTTATTTTGAGTCAAATCCCTTGTGCTGCTGCAAGTAGCTTACCAAATGTGTGTTATCCGTGGATAAAAATAGTCCCAAATAAATGCATTATTCACTTCAGTTTGAGTTACATTCGCCAAAAACCACAGTGCCTGCTATTTGAAAATGATTCAAACAAGGTTCGTAAGTCAGAGAGTATCGAGAGAGACAAACGCGTTGTAATTTTTGTGATAATTTTTCTTTTCAATTTGTCAGGCCTCTTCTTTAATAATGTTTTAGCATTTTTTAGCCAGAAGAACTTGAGTATTTTCATAAGAAAATCCCCGATCATTACCTCCGTGTGGCCTGGCATGTTGCAGTGGAGTGTGCAGAGTGAGTTTGGCGTGCAGTCGCTCTCTGATGCCTATCTCTGTGATTAGACGTGTCATTAGTTCCACTGCCAGCTCCAGCTGAGCCTGAAAAAACATGTTTATCTACAGACACATGAAGTATAAGAGTGTGTGTGTGTGTGTGTGTGTGTGTGTGTGTGTGTGTGTGTGTGTGTGTGTGTGTGTGTGTGTGTGTGTGTGTGTGTGTGTGTGTGTGTGTGTGTGTGTGTGTGTGTGTGTGTGTGTGTGGTGTGTGTGTGTGTGTGTGTGTGTGTGTGTGTGTGTGTGTGTGTGTGTGTGTGTGTGTGTGTGTGTGTGTGTGTGTGTGTGTGTGTGTGTGTGTGTGTGTGTGTGTGTGTGTGTGTGTGTGTGTGTGTGTGTGTGTGTGTGTGTGTGTGTGTGTGTGTGTGTGTGTGTGTGTGTGTGTGTGTGTGTGTGTGTGTGTGTGTGTGTGTGTGTGTGTGTGTGTGTGTGTGTGTGTGTGTGTGTGTGGTCTATTGGAGAGGATTTAAAACACATTAGTTTAAAGAGGACAGTGCTGTGTACTGGTTGGCATGGCTGCAGGGCTAGACTTGTGTACTTTTTGCTGCATACGCAGATGTTTGTGTGTAAACACTCTTTCTCCTCCAGATGGGACATCATATGGATGGCCAAAAAGGAAACGTGTCTTTGGTTGATTTTAACAGATGATTTATGGATACAGACTTGTACAGTGTATCACTTCTCATTTGGCTCAAAAGACCTTCCCACGCTTTTGGCCCAGACTTTTTTATTAGTGAATCTTGTATAACGTTTTTAATGCATTAATACTTGTACACACTGCTGCAGGATGACATATGTTTGTCTCATCATTACACAGAAATGTCTTCCCACTGGTTTCCTCAGAAAAGCCAATGGGCTTTTTTTTCCTATTGGATTTTGGATTATTGCAGAAAATGCAAGATAATCTTCACGAAGGAACACTGCTTTCGTGATTAGTGTAAATGCAAGTCTTAGAAGTAAAAAGCTAGTGTAAGAATGTAAACAAACCACACCGCGGGTGCGAGGTATTTACAGACGTGCTTTATGCTGTAGAACAAAATGTTAAAATCTCTTGAGCTTCTGTTAACCTCAGAGATTTTTTCAGACATCCCATTCAAAAGAACGCATTAACTTTGTCACGAGGGAACTGGAAGTGCAGAATTGCTGAATATTTTACAAGTTGTTGGTCTCACTCCTGCCATACTCTGTAGCCTAAAATGATTTTCCGACTCAGTCGTACAATGCTCGCATTCCCTCAGAGTCCCCGGCCTCTCTGGGGTTGTTTCTTGTCATGTTTGCAGGAGTCTCTCAGATTGTGATGTCTCTGTGTGCAGTGGAATGTGTTTGAAGAGTTGGTAGGAGTGTGCTGCCCTCTGCCCCTCTCTCTCCTTCATCCTTCATGCTGTCTGAAGTGGGTTGCCTTGTCCCCCAACCCTTTTTCTCTCCCTTCTTCGGACCGCCCCTCATGCCCTCTGCTCCCTGGACGTCTCTCCTCCAATCAACCCTGACCCTTCTCTCCACCCACCATCTTTACCCTGCCTTCATCTGCGTCAGTACTGCTGCAGATGTCCCTGAATTGACAGGTCTTTTCAACCCCCCACTATCCCTTGCTGCACCTCTTCAGCTGAGTGTCCCATGTGTCCAAGGTTGGAGGTCCTCTCCGTGATGAGCAGTCAAACATACACACACAATATTGTGGTGTGAAGACAGATGGCTGCCAGTTCTCATCATCTCCTCACAAACTTGACCTCACATCTGGCTCGAGGGAAATGCCACTGAGCAAGGTGTATGTGTGCACGTGAGAAGTGAATGTGTGTCTTGTGCATGTGTGTCAGCGGAGGGTAGAGGTTGGACCCCTGCTGTGCAGTTTGTAGGACCCTAGTTAGTAGATTAGCGAAACATAAACAAAAGGCTGTCTAAACAGATACTGATTAATTAGTTACGGTTGTTTGCTTTTATAATCCGCTTAATCTTAGAGCCAGTTTAGAGCTAATCTACATTTCATTTCTTTATCTGACTGTACCTCCTCTATCTTTATCCACATGTCTGCCGTCATGACCATGTGTTGAGTTATAATTGGTCTGTGTCGTTGAGCTGGTGGAGCTCTGACCTTTGGGCCTGCTCCCCGAGGAATGAAGGAATCACTCTTCTGTTGGGCCACACTAACGCAGCCAACCAGCAGCGCGACTTGTAACAAGGATCGCCAACACTCTTCAGTTGTGAATGATTACATTGAGAAAGGATAGCGGAGGGTTGCAACAAGCTCCTCTCCATGGACACTATTGAAGTAATCTGCAGATATCAGTCAACCTTGTTTGACAGAAGGAGTCGTTCCCCCCCATCGGTCCAGATGTCCCTCCTGCCGGAGACCCATTAAAGGAGCGTGAGATTTGTGATGGGCAACACCCAAGACATGCAGATAATCTTTCTTACATAAGCACATTATTTTGTGTGTGTGTGTGTGTGTGTGTGTGTGTGTGTGTGTGTGTGTGTGTGTGTGTGTGTGTGTGTGTGTGTGTGTGTGTGTGTGTGTGTGTGTGTGTGTGTGTGTGTGTGTGTGTGTGTGTGTGTGTGTGTGTGTGTGTGTGTGTGTGTGTGTGTGTGTGTGTGTGTGTGTGTGTGTGTGTGTGTGTGTGTGTGTGTGTGTGTGTGTGTGTGTGTGTGTGTGTGTGTGTGTGTGTGTGTGTGTGTGTGTGTGTGTGTGTGTGTGTGTGTGTGTGTGTGTGTGTGTGTGTGTGTGTGTGTGTGTGTGTGTGTGTGTGTGTGTGTTTAATCGAGCAGGAGAGTTTCATTACTTCATCTCAACTCGTTTCCCTAAATGTGGCAAAGCTTTGTTATAAATAAAAATCAGGCAAAGTTCTGCATCTCTTCTGTGTCCACTCCTCTGAAAATACTCAGACAGCGAGACGACAACCCCCTCAGAGCTGACGGTTAAATCTCACACTGAGTGAGACTTTTGATATCTTCATCTTCATGTCCCCCAGAGAGTGAGCGGCAGGCGAGGCTGCTCTGTGTCGGACAAGCTGGGCTTCCTGGTGGGTGATAAGTGACGGGGCAGAATCGAGTGGTAGGGGTCTGCAGGGAACAACCCTGGGGAAGCTCTTAGGGTGCAGAGGGCATGTCAGAGGTCATATGTGAGGAAGATGAAGAGAGACTGGGTCGAGCTCCTCGAGGTACCACAACACAGATGGCCATGAGGGGTAATAAGAGATGCTGGTGCCGCGTAGCAGGGCAAGGCATGGGAACTCCTACAGGTATATTCTGAAAACGCGTGTGTGTAAGTGAGACCTTTAAACCCCCACTCTAATGAAGCACTCTGCGAGCTCAAACACTCCACTCGAAGCATAATAATCAAAGAGGAACGCTGTCCGAACCGCGCAATTAAGAGGTTTGTTTTCTGAATGCTTGTGTGAAGCAGCTGACATTAGTCTTTCATGGTGCTCGAGGTATGAAATTCACATTAAGTTTCAGATTGGTGCACATATTTGGGCAATTTATTTATTTACCGTGAAATTCAAACTGCACGGTCATTAACTCATATTATAATTTGTGTCATACGTTTCTCAGTTATGCATAGCTTCCCTTAATGTGGTCCGCAGCGGTTGGCAGGTGTAACTAATTAGGATGTGTGAGTGAGAGAAAGTGAGGAAACCAGCCTGAGATAAGAGGGGTGTGCGTGGATGTCTGGATGCATGTTTGTACTCATGACTGATTGGACGGGGCTTTTAGCGTGAGTATGTATTTGCAGAGGATCACAGTGCCAGACTTCAGCTGGGGGATGACCCCTAGCTCAGGTCCTGTGGGCCCCCGGGGGCCGACCACTGAAGTGTGTCCCTGCTCTGCTCTCTCCGTGGGTGCGCTCTGTAACAGCGTCCTGTTAACTCGCACTCACTCTGTTAGTTGGAATAATGAGATTTTTTAAGAGCAATACAAAGGTGTTATGTTCAAGGAGATACAATCTGAGTTGAGTTAAACTCAGGAAGCAGCACAAGGCAAGGTAACACAAATGCTTTCACAGTCTCTTAGTCAAACTCTGAGTTCTTCTCGTGCAGCATGATGGGGCTAATTGCCTCCTGTCGTGCCTGGCTCCTCCACGTAGTAAAAATCAAATCTCTCTGCCGACGAGCATTTCCTGTTTGGCAGGAAATTGACTTCAGAGATAAGGCCTATTTACATAAAGATGGCAGAAAAGAGGAGTGTAGCGTGTAATTATTTGCAGGGAGAAGGAGATTCAGGTCAGAGCTTTCTTCCTGTGTCTTGTGTCCTGATAGTGGTCGGGTTATCGTTGTACCAACCCTATTATTCAGTTGATTTGTATGTTCACTTATCAAAGATGTAGGCCTAAGGACAGTTCCCACGCACACAGTTCTTATGCTGTCCAAATGTGCCGATTTATTGAGATGCTATCAGGCTTCTAACCAATACCACAGCAGGCAGAGGGGATTTGTGTTGGGTTGTCCCAACATGTCCAAAGAAATACACAAATGCAATGATTCAGTTAGCTACCATGTAATACGATGACCTTGATGAGCTGTTATCACCTTTTCCCTAAAAAGCGGTCCAACAAACCAGTCCCCATTTAGCCCCTCACCAACAACCACAGCAACCGCCACCATCCAGACATCCATGCATTAGCGCAGGCTCACCTTCCATAGACTGGCTGAATTTCAAAGACGCACTCTGCTTGCGTATGATAATATAGCTGTGGTTATTGTGTCAGCTGAGACGTGTTTTGGGGGTCGTGGAGATGTCTGTGTACGATAGTAACGCGCTGCTTTCACTCTTAGAGAGAACGTATGTGTTTCTGTGTCAGGTAATGAGCTGAGGGGGGGGGTTCTGTGTCACTTCAAACAGTTTGTATGCTGTTATTAAAACCTCATGTCTCAATTACATCTTCAGTATTCTATCCGTTTGGGATTTATGTCTTATCAGTGAAATCCCTGAAAAGCCCAAACATTTTTGCAGCGTGTCTTTGTGATGGATTTTTCCTAATGCACTTCAATATGTCCACGCACAATTTAAACGAACGCTGCCCTGTCATCCTGTGGCACAGCTGAAGTGGAAACACATCGAGCGTTAACTCAGAGTTGGGGTCAGAGATTGGCTCTGGTTGTCCTCACCAGCCCTTTGAAACACAGGCGCTGAAGCCACAAACTTGTGGTTTAAACTAGCGTTTAAGTACATGCAGGTTTATTGAAAATGTATTTGGGATTTTTGTATTCCAATTTTCTGTAGATCAAATTAATTGCAGCCTTGATAACATGTCTTCGTCCTCTTCATTCAAAGAAATACTACAATTTTTCTGTTTCTGCAGTTGGTCATAATTTACATTTTGCCATTTTTGTATTCCCCGACTCTCGTACACTTTCACATCTCTTATCTGAAGGATGCTCGTCAGGCCCCTGCCTCCCCGATGTGTGTACTGGATGCTGGTGGGTCAAATGTGTGAACTTACTGTGGCAGTTTATCCCATTAGGCCAGGGTTAGCACCGATAGCATCAATAGCACCCAGTATAGCATGATTGATCACAGAGCCTCAAACTTGCCCAACTTCACCACAGAGCCGCCATTTATTACCCAACCACTGAATCAAATGCCCCTAACAGCGAGATCAGAAGAGACCTGATTGTCTGAGTGAGACTTCTGGCAATACTTATCCTTCCTCTGTGGTCTTCCTACACTGTTGGGGGAACGAAGCTGGAATGATGTCTTTAAACTGTTTACAGATCCTGTTCTAACTAATGCAAACACATGGGATATTGTAAATGTTTGTGTCTTCTCTGTTTTTAGTGGCAGATTTGCCTTATACAGTCTTTCTAACAAACACACACATTTGATTTCTACGGGCACTATTACTCATACACAAACACACGATTGGCTCTCTAGAGAAACCTCTGAGTCAGCCAGTAACTCTGTCATTGCGTGGGTAGTGGGTACATGTCAGAGATTATGGCAATAAAGTGCAGGTGAGGAGAAGGAAGAAACCTTTGCCGGCTGATGTGTTTCACTGCTTAGGAGGAGTTCTCAGCTCTGGTGTACAAATGAAAATAGGATCAGATGGATTAAATAATTTGTAATTTATCTCCTGCCGATGTTTATTTAAATTATTGAAAACTCTTGTTGCTCTTTGGAAATAACTCAAGTGGCATAGACATTAAAGTGCTCCTTATAACTGAAAGTAATTAAGCGCAGGGATTATTTTATTGCTTTAATTTCCCTTTTCCAAACAAACATTGTCGTGATAAGGGACGAGTTTAAAGAAAATCACAGGATAAAACATTATAAGCTTTCATTGATCCCCAGAGGGGTAATGTATTGTACAGAACCACAAGGCTAGAAATAAGCAAATATAGAACTAAATCAAGAAAAGAAGTATAGAGCTTGAATTCAGGAAAATCCCAAATATCGAATAACCTCATGATTGTCTGTCCCATTTGCTTGTTGTATTCACCACTGGGTGGTTCCTCGGCTGCAGCTGGGACTAAGTGTCTCGCTCACGGCCATTAATGTGGTAGCTTTTGATTTAGGGAAGAATACTTCTCTTTCATTTTCCTGTCCCAAATCCTTGTTTCCTTTCCAGCTAACCTTAAGGCGATCATCATCCGCAGTGATTATGGGCTAATCCATCGCTTTTACTGCCTGGCATGGAACAAAAAGTCCTACAGATAACTGTTTCCTCTGCGCTGATATGGACCACCACAGTCTGCTCATAGTTAGCTCTGGTGAAAAATAGAAGACATAAAATCCTAAACCTCTCTCCACAGCCTTCTATAAAGGTCTTCTAATGTCAGATGCTCCTAACAAACAGCACATGGTTTTGTTTTAGGCATCTCTCAGTGTTGTTGTGTCCTGTGGTTTGTTGCTACAAACCAACAGACGGACTACGGTAAATGTCCACCTACAGGGGGGGGGGGGTTAGCTCTGAAGTGTTGTATGATAATGCTTTCGTGTTCAGGTTACATGAGGAGAGATGAAATGGAGTTGGAGGGTAATGTAATGTCACGCTACTCTGAAAGCCAGGCGGAGGCGGAGTCAATGTCTTCATGACATCTGAAACGACAACGTGAAATTGGACTGAGTTTTGTGTGTTCCTCAGAGTGCGGCATGGAGTCCTCCTGCTTTCAGTGATCAGTTCATCGACTTCTTTTGAGTTTCTTTTAAAAACGTATATTGGCTGATCTTTATTGACAGAACATTTTAGCCTCTTTAATCCCTTAATTTTGAATTTAATTTATGTTTTTCCGAGGCACTGAAACTTGTTATTGAAATCTCTATTTCCTGACACTACCCTTTCTTTATTGTTCTTTTTATTGTCCTTCCTTAGGCTTAGGCATCTCTTCTTTCCTTTGCTGTCACATTATCTTCTCTCTCTTTTTTGTCAGCAGTCCTCTTTTTTTATTAAAGGTCCCATGTCATGCTTTTCCGGTTATTATCTGTCCCCTTGTGTGTTATGAAGGTTTTTCTGCATGTAAACGGTCTGCAGAGTCAAAAACCCTCAAAGTACACCCTGTAGCGGGTAAAACTCTAACACAGAAAAGACCAGTCTATGCTGCCCCTGAACGCCTCGTGGAGATTTCTCATTTTCCATTGTTTTCTTCCTGGGTACAGTGACGTGCCCGGAGCCGTTACGTTGCGTCCGCTGACTTCCTCACACACACTCGATCTTTTCTCAGCTGCAGCACCGCCGATTTCTCCCCCCTGAGACGGCGGGATGCGGTGTGTGTGTGTGTGTGTGTGTGTGTGTGTGTGTGTGTGTGTGTGTGTGTGTGTGTGTGTGTGTGTGTGTGTGTGTGTGTGTGTGTGTGTGTGTGTGTGTGTGTGTGTGTGTGTGTGTGTGTGTGTGTGTGTGTGTGTGTGTGTGTGTGTGTGTGTGTGTGTGTGTGTGTGTGTGTGTGTGTGTGTGTGTGTGTGTGTGTGTGTGTGTGTGTGTGTGTGTGTGTGTGTGTGTGTGTGTGTGTGTGTGTGTGTGTGTGTGTGTGTGTGTGTGTGTGTGTGTGTGTGTGTGTGTGTGTGTGTGTGTGTGTGTGTGTGTGTGTGTGTGTGTGTGTGTGTGTGTGTGTGCTCAACAATGGAATTATGATCAGTAGAAATGGCCATGACATGGGACCTTTAAGTGTATCCCTGGTCTGGAGTTAATTTGTGAAATGTACAATGTAGGACCGCGACCGACTCAGCACGGCAGACATGTAAGCAGATATAGTATTCTGAAGTCAGATCTGCCTCTCTAAATGATAATCCTGTGCAGCCTGCGAGCACGCGTCTGGTCTGTTTGGTGACCTGCATGTTGAGGTTCAGTCAGCAAACCTGTTTAATAAAACACTATAGCACCAGCTCCCACTGTGAACCCCAGCAACAGTCTGGGATACAAATCCAAATGTTCCGTTGTTTTCCTCCTCATTAAATCAAGTGTGTTCGAGTGTGTGTGGCTCAATGCACGCTGTTTGCTTGCTTGCATAACATGAGCTGAAATGAAATGTAAATGTATGAATAGTTTGTGTGAATAGCTGGCAGCACGCTCAGAGGAGAGGCTTTTTGTTTTTGTTGGAGCGTCACACTGACCCTCGTTCCACTCCCCCTGCCTCGTCCCTCACCAAGACCCACACTTTGTTGGTTGCTTTTATCAACTAAAGCACAAGATAACGGTTTTTGAGTGGAGAAGATCTCGACTTTAGGAGTCATGTTTTCTAAGCTTTTCTTTCACAGTTCACGTTTAATCCCTTCAAAAGAATTCCTTCACAAGTCAGCACATATCTTAATTGATTCCAAATCAATTATTTTGAAAGTCCATCACAAAATATAGACTGCCTGCTTCATGATCTTTCCTGGTATAAAAGGCTCTGATACAAGGCTGAGGAGGTCCTTAACCAGCCCTGTGCCTTACGATGATGACTTCGCTACAAGAAGACAAAGGCAGGGTGAGCCTGAGGGACTGGCCGTGTTTGAAGGCTCACGGGGGGTTAAGCTGCACTTTCAAGGAGCACCCAGTTGTTTGAGACCAAGAACTTACAGTCTTCCTGCCCCCTGCCATCTTATTCCTGTCCAGTTGATCTGACATCATCTGTCACACACACACACACACACACACACACACACACACACACACACACACACACACACACACACACACACACACACACACACACACACACACACACAATGCTAACTCAAGCTGTCTAGCTGAATGGATATGAATCTGGGATTATTGTTATCTGGATGCTCATTTCCTGCTTCACACACCTCACTTCCCTGCCCTTAATCACACACACACACACACACACACACACACACACACACACACACACACACACACACACACACACACACACACACACACACACACACACACACACACACACACAGCAAGCCCAGGGGTCGGTGGGAGTGAGATTAAGAAGCGAGTCGTAGAGGTCAAAGGTTACTAAGTTCCTACCTCCCAGTGGTCCTGGGTCAGTGTTGTGTGCACCGTTGCGTATGTGGCCGTGTGAGCATGTGTATTATAGGTGGACAAAGCAGAGCTTGTGTGCACAAGCGCGCAGCTGCGAATGTTACTTTGTGTTGATGAGGTCTTAATCAGAGCGCTTACAGCTGGGGTTAGAGGTCACCGGGTGACGCTGGGTTTTGATTGGGCCCCTGGGAACCTGGCGGAGCCCGAGGGCACCAAGACAGGGTGGCAGCGGAGGGCCACAGCGCGGTGACATGGCTGATTTCTCTCGGTCAGCGCACACAGCATGCTTTTTTGGCCATATTTGATTGTCCACCACACACAAACAGAGGTTTGTTATTATAAGGCAGGAAGAGCCTACTGTGCGGTTAAACCAGCTCATGCTCTCCAGCCATCATCTCCTTACCTCAACACCTTAAAACCACCGAACTGGCTCTCATCACGCTCTTATTCCCAGCCTGGGGAGTGTGAAGGCGCTTGGAGAACAATGAAGGCTATCAATCAGCTGTATGTGTCGTTGTATATGAAAGAATAAAGACAGGAATGCTTTATTGGGCTTTTATAGGGAGTCCCTCTCCTCACTGTGCACTGCTGGATCTCCTGCCAAGCGCCTAGAAGCAAGGATGACTCACATGGCCTTGGAGAGAAGTGGGAGATCTGCGTGAATGCTATACTGTGTTGTTATGTCAAAAAGTTTCTTTTTTAATTCCCATGAAATGTTCGAAAAATGTCTGAACTTAAAATCAATCAAAAGCTGCTACTGGAAATTTGGAGCAAAACGTTCCTGTCCACATTTATTTACTTTAGAATTTAAAGCGCAAGAACTTTCCCCCGCAGGCCGCTGAAGGTGATTGGTAACTGCTGCCTTTTTTCCATTGTGTTCTGGGAAAGAAACATTGGGTGGTTTTTGACCACCAGACTACTGTATGAATGTCACCTGAAGCAGTAGGAAATGTTGGCATCATGCCAGCAGCCTTAGGACAAATCACTGACCACACACAATTTCATCAACAAATGTAAAACGACCATTACGGTAGAAAGCAGCCTCCAAGATGATGGACTGTTTGGGGTCAGAGAGAGGAGTTTCATGGCAAACTCTTAGGGTCAGCTGCATTTCAAATCAGTCATAAGGAATCCTAATTGTATGCTTATATACAATGCCAATATAATGATATAGAGTTAGATGAGTTGCATCTCAAAGGGACCAAATTGACCTCCATGAATTGTTTGCCATCTGTCACCTGAGGCACAGTTTGGTAAACGATGGTAACATTCAGACTTTCAGTGAACATCCCTCTGTAGATTACCTCAGTGATGGGCTAATGGTCTCTTCTGGCTTCAAAGCAGACATCCCCCTCTTTCTACTAAGCTTTTAAAGGTTTGCGAAGACAACTATAAAGTGAAATATGAACGAGGTGAAGCTGAGGTCGATGCAGAGCGGTTCCTCTGGTTTTCCTCCATCCAGCTGATTTTCATGGGACGGACAGCAGCAGTCAAAGCCAATCAGTTGTCTTAAACCCAGAGGCTTTAACACATGCTTATGTTCTGGATATATAACATATACTATAATATATGTATATACCTTTCACATAGTACTGACTTTCCTAAATCCTGTCAAATATATCATGCGTATCCTCTAATATACTGTATTAGATCCACCTCACGTCTCTGAGTGATGCTTACCATCTGTCTTGTCTCAGGAGGCAGAGGCTCGCTGCACTGTGACCGTTCTCAGGATCACTTCAAATTAAAGGCCTTTTTCTTTTTTTGTCAAAGGGGCGACCTTATGTTTGAGTGTTTATTGTATGCACATTGTTTGCATGGTCTTGTTTATTCAAGCATGGCCCGAAATCCCTGAAGATAAATAAGTGGGCAGTTTGGCGATGGATCAGCGAGTGGATGGCGACGCGCCTTGCTGCCATGAGAGATGCATCCTGCGGTCAGACGCTGGACTCTGATCCAAACATCTTCTTTTACTTTAATGGACTCTGCTGTTGGAACAATGAAGGCTTCACACACTGTGCTCCTTCCACATTTTCCCATGGCTTCACTGTTAACATTCCCTCGTCCTGTCTGCTCTTGCATTTTGTATCCCTTTGCGCTGTCTTTCTCTTGTACACCTAGACCTCCTAAGTCAGGGTTTTGCTGTCCGCATGAGGAAAAGCAGCAGTTCAGGTGCTCCCTCATGCCCACGAGAAGGTTTGCAAATGTAGGATCAAAGAAAATGTTACATTCATCGTACTATCAGAGGTGGCCGGCTGCCATGGTTTGGTCATTTTCCTATGTTCAGTCTCTTCTGTGTCTTTTACATTGCTGTGATTTTCTTTTGTCAATTTGTATTGACCCTTTTCTGCCATCAAACTTAAATCAAGACCTTGGCCACTTGTATGCAGAAATGTTGCTGGCATGCCCTCCCTGGGTTGCAGACGTTTGTGCTCAAAGACAGACGCTTTCTCACACACACTACACACATGCACATGGTAGAGTCTAAAGCACAAGTTATCAAAGCCACACTGGTTCATTTCATTTTTTTCTTGAGAATCGATTGAAGTAATTCAGTGTTTCCCACAGATCTGAAATATACTTGGGGGGGTGGTGGTAGCGGGGGGGTGGTGTGAGGTGACGTGCAACAACATTAACATTTCTGTTGGTCGCTTGTTAGCAGACCCTTCACATGATGGCAGAGCGAACAGGTACAGGCAGGGCCCATAATGATAGCCCTATAGTTAAATCTACTACCCACACATGAACATATGGAAATGGGTTACTTAAAAAAATAAATGTATTTATAAATGTATTTAGGAACCTATCCATGTGATTTTTAGTGGGGGTCGACCTCAAATCCTCTAGGGGGGTCCAGGGGCATGCCCCCCCCCGGTAAGATTTTATTTTGGAGTTAAATGCATCAATCTGGTGCATTTTGAGGGGAAAATAAAGAGACTAGTACTATGGAAACACCTATATTAAACAGAACTGTATACATTTCAATAATCATAAAATCATGGCCATAACGAATAACATACCATTTCCAATATGAAAAAAACACTGAAACTTGTTTATTCATTTATTTTTGGTTCATTTATAGTTGTGAGTGTGTCTGTGCTCCTGAATCAGCCTCTCCTGTCTCCCTCCCCGCCCCTGCTCCTCTTTGAGGCAGCAGCAAAGACTAGTTTTCTCTCAACAAGTTTTAAAAGTGTATCATACCTTTTTTCACCTAGTTAACTTTTTATTTATTTATTCATGCATATTTTACTAATCACATTACATTTCATTTAGCTGACGCTTTTATCCAAAGCGACTTATAATGACTGATTACAGGGACATTCTCCCTGGAGTAACTAAGGGCTAAGTGCCTTACTCAAGGGCACACTAGTGGTGGTGTTCCTCGCGGGATTTGAACTCACAGCCTTCCGATCTTCAGCCCACCTCACTATCCATTAGACCAATCACTACCCTCTCAAATGGAAATATGTGTTTACATAAATGGTGACCACACCGTTTGAGACCCACTGAGAACTTAGACTAAGTTAACTATCTAAACACTCAGAGAGTCCTTTACCTCACCTGAGCTGAGGTTATCCCGAGCTTGAATGACACACAGAGACCAATCAAGGGCTTTGATTTATGATCTGTATGACAGTGGCCATGTCGGCAGGCCACATCATGTGGACAGCCAGTCACCCTGTGTGAGGCAGGCCAGAAGGAGGCGAGATCAGAGCAAGGAAGCGAGGGATCATTGTCCACAAGTTAATCGATCACAGATGGCGTCGTGGTCACGGACGAATAAAAAAAACTAAAAAAAAACTAAATGGGTCGCGAAATATACTTGGGCGGCCGTTAATATACCTGGGCGGGCGGCCCAAGTATAGTCTGTGTGGGAAACCCTGTAATTAGTTGCCATTTGAGATGCCACATTTCAACCATTGCAACATACCACTTGTAAACCCTGTTTTACATGCAATACAATAAAAGATAATAATATGGAATGGCCTGTGATGTAGAGAATCGTAAATAGAGAATACAATAGAATATATGCCAGTTAAGCAGCTGGGTTAGATTAGCCATTAAAGTCAAATTCAATAGATACGCATCTAACACCATTACATTTGTCTCTGAGAATGTTGGTGGAGTGCATGTATACAGGTTGTTGTGCACACAGTGATGAACGTCAGCCTGTGGGTCTAGTCTATGTTAAAGCTGCAGTATGTGGCCCTCAGTGCTTCCAGTCTGCTGCTCGGGGCAACAGGGTGTATCTATAGGGAGATTAGCGACCTTCCGCTCACTCAATGGGGTCCGTTAGTTTTAGGATTTAGCTTTGTCACGACAGACGGTACACTGCTTTCCAAACAGCTCTTTCATTCAGCCTCAGTAACTGGGTGACCCATAAACTGGCCGGAGCGGATGGGAAGGGAAACAATCAGAGGATGGAAAAGCATGTGTGGATAAATGGAAACTGTAATGACATACGATGAGTAATATAATGAATAAATGCCATTGGCCATCCAATGATCATCAGAGATTAAGAGGTAGATTATTATATTAATCTCTGATGAATTGATA
This sequence comes from Pseudochaenichthys georgianus, assembly GCF_902827115.2. Taxonomy (NCBI): domain Eukaryota; kingdom Metazoa; phylum Chordata; class Actinopteri; order Perciformes; family Channichthyidae; genus Pseudochaenichthys; species Pseudochaenichthys georgianus. The sequence goes on from NC_047512.1 coordinate 23,429,424, forward strand.
ATTGATAAATGCTGTGTTGCAGCGAAGTGCTAAAGAGCCCTGCGGCATGAGCATGTGTAACCCCTGCTCGGCTCCGAGATGAAAGACAGTCCTCCTTCTCAGTGTTTTGGTTCTGTATCGGTTTTGTTGTTTCAGGAGGCGTAAAAGCCTATGAAAAAAATCTTTATCCAGTCAGTTTAATAAAGCGGGTGGGGGTGATGGAGGAGGCTGGGCCAGGGACTTCCCTGCCAGGGGTTGCCAGATGTGTGACCTGTCCCATCACTGGATAAGAGCGACAGCTGACTCGCAGCTAGAAGCATCTGGGAACCGTGGTCAGAGCAGGGAGTCTGCACATCAAGAAAGAGTACAACAGAAGACAATTGTGGAGATATGAGAAAGAGAGGAGATGGGCACAATGACAAATAGACAACTTGGATATAAAAGCATGGGAAGAAAGGCTTGAGAGAAAAAATGACAACCTTATGTTCTTCATCTGCAGCTCACATGTGCAGTCCTGTTTTGCTGAGTCCCAGCCGAATGGCTCCTAGAGGCATCCTTAACCACCCGCTCACTCAACATGAAGAGTTTCATCCCTGTTTCCATCACTAACAGACTGTAATAAAACCAGTGTGTTTCACAGACACTCCTTCATTCTGTCTGTTTTTCTCATTCACCCCCCACACCCGCTCTCCGTGTAATCGCCTCGCCAACACCGAGTCAGGCTGTGCAGGTTCACCAATTTGTACAAAGCTTACAGTGCACAGGAAAAGGTGATAGCGATTTTATTAGCCAAGCTTTAACTTTAATAGACTGCAGACGCTGCATGACACGGACGTATACTCCTATTGGCAGAGGTTTTTTTCTCAGGCTCTGATTGGCCGGTCCAGAGATGCCATCAGTGAGCTAATGGCACGGTATCTCTGCCATCGGCTCGGCATAAGACCCGCCGTTGTGCAGAGAGCCTGGACACTGTAGCATACAAAACGGGCCGCATGTTGATTCCTGTTGTTTTTGCCCTAGAGGGAGGGAGGTGATAAGCATCTCTGTAGGGGTTTAGACCAATCGTGTGTGTGTGTGTGTGTGTGTGTGTGTGTGTGTGTGTGTGTGTGTGTGTGTGTGTGTGTGTGTGTGTGTGTGTGTGTGTGTGTGTGTGTGTGTGTGTGTGTGTGTGTGTGTGTGTGTGTGTGTGTGTGTGTGTGTGTGTGTGTGTGTGTGTGTGTGTGTGTGTGTGTGTGTGTGTGTGTGTGTGTGTGTGTGTGTGTGTGTGTGTGTGTGTGTGTGTGTGTGTGTGTGTGTGTGTGTGTGTGTGTGTGTGTGTGTGTGTGTGTGTGTGTGTGTGTGTGTGTGTGTGTGTGTGTGTGTGTGTGTGTGTGTGTGTGTGTGTGTGTGTGTGTGTTCTTCATGCTCAGATATTTAACTTCAACTCTTAAATCACAATCAGTGTACGAGTAGATTTCTACTCTACATAACATTTCAGGTATGACAGAGAACGCCCAGGAGATTGTTTCTATTAATAATGATGAGTTGCAGTGTGTGGAGCAGTCGACACGGGACCTCCAGAACCTCAGGGCTCCTGTACAGGATATCAATGTTAAAGTCGTCTCCCATGAAACTCATCCATTCTCCTCACAAATTACTTCTGAGTCCAACAAAATAATGTATCCAGCTACACCAAAACAATATCGTATAAATCCCATTGAAACATAAAAGTTAGAATTTCCCCCCTGCTGGACTGAGGTGTATGTAAAAAAAAAAAACTGAGCTTCAGAAGAACAGCCATCTTTAGTTACCGCGTTTGTGTGTGTAGGTGTGTGTGTAGGTGTATGCGTGTGTGTGTAGGTGTATGCGTGTAGGTGTGCGTGCGTGTGTGTGTGCAGTCAGGCACTCCAGAGTAGCTGTAATGAGAACAGCATGGTTTGGGCAGCAGAGAGAGCAGAAGACGGATATAAAGACGAGACATCAACCAAAATAGTGAACTGCCCGGCTGTAGTCAGGTTTTAACAGAGCAGATCCTTACTAGACTAAACAATCAGTCGAGTAATTGAGATGATTGAACATGTTACTGACAGTTTTAATCAAAGTTTAAATAAATCATAGAAGTCATTTGTCAAGTGAAAATTCCCAGGCACACTTCATATGCATTACCCTAATCGACTCGGTTTCATTTCTATTTAATTTGAATACCGTTGGGATCTTGTGTGGAGACAAGCTGTACTTGGCAATTTAAAAAATCAGCTTTTGACTATAAACAACTCGGGTTATTTTATATTTATTGGCTGATTAATATAATTTGTGCAGCACGCAAAACTTGGCAGTATTGAAAATGCGATGATAATCATGAAATGTTATATAATTGCGTTTATACAGCCCTTGTATCCACAGTGCTTTACAGCTAGCTGCTCATGTATCCAATAACAGCGATGTCTGATCAAACCACATCCACAACGACATGATAAATCAGACGAGCTGAATTTTTGAGAACTAAGTTTGAAAACATTTTGTCTCTAATATTAATTGCTGTTTCGTTTTAGCACGTAATAAATGTTGTAGAGAAACCACGTTTTCAGGGGCTTTGTGACCTCACTTTGCACTTATTAGGGACATGTTTAATTTATTGCATTTTATTCTCCATTATGATGATTCTACATTTCCTACATAGATTTATCACCCTGTCCTAAAATACAAACAAACACGTGAAACATCCATTTGTATCCTCCTGATTGCTCACACCAGCGCGCACTTCTGAGTTGTGTCGGTGCTTGGCTGTTCAACTAAAGTTACATAACAAACATGATTCTTTTATTCAAAACATGATTCTTTTTCTGAAGCTAACCAAGTAGTTTTGTTCATTGTAAATAATTACCACGAGTTTAAAACTGATGTGATTTTCGGGACAGAAAACATTGCCGCTTAAACATAATACAGATTTCAGATGTGTGTTTTGTACTGGTTCATGGGATGGGCTCCTTGAATGTAATCCATGCTTCACGCTACATAGTTGAGGCTTGTTTTATTCTCCAACAATGTGTCAACGATGATCACAGCCATGCTTTTTGTTTCAAACGGCTTCATTATGTGCCCTGCTCTGGTGCTCAGCTGTGTTCAAGGCGTTTGTGTTGTCGTAGCGTGCTAGTGTGTGTTGGTCTGCAGCCCAGGTGTAGCATTAAGATGACACATAGGGGAGTATCTCTTCAATCCTTTAACCTGTCCACTTGCATTGTGGAGTCGATGCCTCAGACTTTGGGTCTCTGACTTTTTGAAGTTTCAATGGCGGTTCAGATCTCTGTTGATCCTGATAGGGAGCTGTTAGAAGCTGTTAAGAATCGGACTTTGGTGAGCTGTGCAGAAATAATCTGACTTTGATGAACTCTAGCGTGGTAATCTAACTTTAACAACTGTCAGAGGCTCTCTGGTGATGCTTCTGCTGCTCATTCGGGAGTCAGACTGGAACATTAATGGAGGATACAAGTGGATGGAGAAGTTTATGTGCTGAGCCAAAGTGAAAGTGAGGGATGAAAGAGAGTTAGGAAGAACAGTACAGATGGAGAACGACGGGGATGAAGAGTGGCGAGTCTGGACCAATCTTATCTACATGTTTAGAAATGTAAAGTGATGTTTACTGTCATGTTGTTATTATTCGCAGGTGGAGACAGTGGGATAACTGCGTTTCGTCTCTGTCAGAAAATTCCCCTTTAACCAACTCTGTCACTGATAAAGTGCCTGTGTGTGCACCAAAGAAAAACATTCTTCTTTTGCTTATAAATCAATGACAGACTAGAGTTTGGTTCCGTGCGGCCATGAAAGTGCCGATCTCCCTGAAGTACACTGGGATATTGTTTATGAGGTGTTGGAAGTTTATCCAACAGAAAGGTTTTTATAGATGATTTCCTCATGTCACCGTCAGATCCTCCGTCAGCGGATGAGAGATTCATGTTCAGAACAATGAAGCGTCTCACCTGCTCAGCTGCCAGAAGGCTCCCCCTTGTGTCCACACTCATTTCAAATTCAAATGTGATCACCCGTCAGTTTTGTCCCAGTGCCTTGTAAGAAATCAAAACATTTCTCTGCATCACTTACAGCTTTTTTCAAACGCAACAAAATAATAATGGCATTTCAAAATAGCCTCTGACTTTGAAAGAACCACTCGCTATGTTGTGACTTCATATCTTACAAAACTGTTTTTAGAGACCGGAAGCTCTGCATTAACGGGTCCCTTAAAAGACCCCTTGATTTGAATTAATAACTACATATTTTTATGGAGCAAACTTCTTATTCTTCACATTGCTTTTTCTTTTCTGTTGGTTATTTAGTTTGGAGTGTTTTGTGTGTGTTCTTCTGCACTTTGTTATAAAAGGGGATCCTTAAACCAACTGAGTGGCGTGTTTGTGTTGTTTACTTCTTTGAGGCAGAGAGTGAAGGCACTTTTGGAAATTGAGGACATTTGGTTGATCGACACTTCTTGTTGTGCAGAGTTGGATTTAGGGTTGAGGCTTTGGTTAGGTTAAGGGTTAGGCCTGTGATGGTCAGGTTTAGAGGATCTGAGTACATGTGTGAGTGTGATTTGTGGTTTGCAGGAGGTTTATTTTGATTGGTAGCCGAGACATTGGTAGACAGCTGGGTATGTCACTGCTGGGCTTGCTGAGGGCTGTAGATCACACACACACACACACACACACAACACATTCCATATCATACATCATATGCAGCCATGCATTTATACAAGCTCACACACTGCTGAAATTCATTCAATTGTTATTCTTTTCCATTAACCGGTCTCTTTTCTTCTCTCTTTCCCTCATGTCCTCTCAATGGCGTCTTCCTGTGGTCCTCCTTCCCTCATGTCAGGTATGTGTGTCAAAGTTGTTTCCCTCCCGCTCTCTCTCTCCAGCTCTCCCTGTTTTATCACACCACCACATATTCCCAATTTTCCAATCACTGCCTCTCTGCTTCTCGCTGATATGTTAAACCGCCACATTGTCAAGACATTCAACACATGAGAATAAATGACCTCCATGTGTCGATTGGGCATATAGCTGTGGTGCGTATATTGTACGCACACTGCAATGGGCCAGTAAATACCGTTGATCACAGCCTTGTGTTGGTTCCTCTGAGTCAGCCATGTGGAAGTGATTTCTGCGGATAAAACCTTAATTCAATCCTACAATGGAGTCTACTCGTTCAATATTTATTTTTATTTTCTATTGTAGTCAGACTTGCTCACACGGTGACTCTGCAGTTATTCACCCCATCTAAAAATACATCCTCCCCCTTTTCAGCCCCTCCTTCCTTTAAGACAGGGAAACATATAAGCAGTTTTCTTTTCTGCTGTTTGATTTAAAAATAAATACTTTTCAACTTGTGTATGTTAAGTGTTGGCAAGCACATGTGTCTGTACGTGTTTGTGAATCTGAGTGCATGCTTACACATCCTTAAGCATCTCCTGATGGGTGCTTGGAAGGTCTGGCTGTTGTATGTGAAGGAACAGGCAGACAGAGTGACAAGGACCCCCTTTCCCTTCAACCACCTCAGACTTGTTTGGCAGGGAAGGCTCCTGTGGTCGAGTCAAGAGTTCAGGGTGTCTGCTGGGGGGGTTCAGGGGGATGGGGGGGGGGGGTATAGACGCATCCTGGTCCACAGATTGTCTTCTGTCTACTCTTCTGTGATTCAGCCATGACGAATCCTATCCGAGACACACACACCGGGACAATGGCAGGGTGTAGAGGTTATTGTGGAGACTGTGCCATCACCGGTCTCTGCACCACTGGTGATGGTGACAAATACAATCATGAATGTCTGGATATTTATTGAGTCTAATTGTTTAGAAGCAGATTAAGACGTCTCTGTGAGTCACATATGAATCTGACTTATAAACCGCATCAGCTATCCCTTTTTCTCTCGAAGGCATTTTGTTATTTTGTTGACAAAACTGTAAAATAAGGTACAGTGCTAAAACAGAAGTGTATTAGTAGCACAAACATAGCATTAAGGTTGGCTATAGCAATATGTTACCATGGTTTGCCTACGTTAGTGAACATTATCTAACAAGTTCTGAACAGACACTCTATTTGCCTGTTTTTGTTTTGTAAAGCTTATAAAGAAGTAGTCCAGTTATCACGGTGGATGTCCTGTTGTGTTGCTGAAGCCCTGCAGCAGATCTGACATACAACATATTAACTTCACTGTATTTGTCTTCACTGCAAAGCACATTTCCAGAAGTTATGCCTTGTGTAAGTTCCTTTTTGCTGACTGGCCAAGACCTGTCAGCATGCAAAATCAAAGCAGTAATGTAGATTCTACTCTTGGGATTACAAGCTTTAGGGCTGCCTTGAGACCATTTTGCTTTTAAATTACTTTCTGATAGAATGTAACAGTTCGAGATCTAATCCTCAGGTAAAAGTCGGTGAGCCTCAGCTGTCACTGCTGCCGATGCAGCACACAGTCTGGTGACGCCGCCGCTCAGTGGAGTTTCCCGGCACATCAAAAGGACAAGCATACAGTACAACAACAAACTCAGAGCTCCGCGTTTGCGGCCGCTATTGGATACTGACTGTAGAATCTAAACAAATGTGATAAAGCAAATAGGACCCCCTCCCCTGGCCCAACGGATGAGTGCTGGGGGGGGCACAGCTTGGCCTGCTGGGGGGGCTCTTTAATGTGCCGGAGAAGGGTCACGCAGGAATGCTCTGCACAAACAAGCCTCAGCTCACATGTGCCGACGGCGTGCGTGTGCGTGCGTGTGTGTGTGTGTGTGTGTGTGTGTGTGTGTGTGTGTGTGTGTGTGTGTGTGTGTGTGTGTGTGTGTGTGTGTGTGTGTGTGTGTGTGTGTGTGTGTGTGTGTGTGTGTGTGTGTGTGTGTGTGTGTGTGTGTGTGTGTGTGTGTGTGTGTGTGTGTGTGTGTGTGTGTGTGTGTGTGTGTGTGTGTGTGTGTGTGTGTGTGTGTGTGTGTGTGTGTGTGTGTGTGTGTGTGTGTGTGTGTGTGTGTGTGTGTGTGTGTGTGTGTGTGTGTGTGTGTGGAGATACAGGATTCACCCTCCCTCCAAATCTCGCTCCCCTTTTATCTTACCTTTCTATTGATTTGATTATTTTTTATGATTCAATTGACAAAAATTCTATTGTGTAACTTACAATAAAATGTATTTGTGATGCACATGTAGCATGTTGACATGAATACACAATCAATCAAATCAGACTTTCATTTGATTACTGTAATTAAAACAGCACTAATAGCTTTAATTGACTTTGTGAGACAAGTCTTTCATGGTGAAAAAAGCACAGAACAACCGTCTCTGTCCCTAAGATGTAAGGGCCTCGATGATTGGTGGCCTATGATCAATGAAGTATATGATTGTGACGTCCTCGGAGTGATTCTGTTTAGAAGCGTGTGTTCACATGTCTTTCCCCCTCTCTCTCCAACCCCTCCCCAAAAATGCTGTTGTTATTTCGAGCTAGATGTAATAGTGTTTCAGTGATTGTGGGGTATTCAACACATGTTGCAGCGCCCCGGCCCGACCCCCCCCTCTGTTGTGGTGTGTCAGGTCAGATGTGAGGATGTCCTGACCCATGCTGAGTGGGGTTGTGTTTGTGATTAGAGAGCGATGATTGTCTGAAGTGTAAACACATGGATGCAGTTAAGAATGTACAGATCCACCAGTTAGGAGTTATATCCCAAAGTGCTGATTTACCTGGAGATGACATTTAATGAATTAAGCTCTGGTATCCTTTCTTACATTTTTTTCTTAAAATGAATTCAAACCCCTTATCCGTTTTATATTTTCTAAATTCTATGTGAGGAAAATATGGGATATGTTTACTAGTTTAGCTTGGAACGAAATCCAATCCTCACTCTGTAAACATGCTTTCTGGAGCGGTTTATGTTTATGCGTGTTTTCTATTGCTGTTTTCGTCCTGCGGTGAGCTCTGCCATTTGTTGGTGTCTGATTTGACCTTATTCAGATACAACCACTACCAACTTCATCAGCGTTGTTTACATCGTTGTGTAAACATCTCATGTACAGCGAAAAATTGAGCCACAACAAAAAATATTCCTTTTTTATTTATGAAAAAATATATATAAAAAGAAGGAAATGTGTGTGAATGACGGGGCCCTCGTGTTGTTAATATAGTCAGCCATCTGTCCTGTCATGCTTCACGGCAACCATGTTGATTGGTTTAAGTTTATTTCTGCCAAACATTCAAAGGCAACCCCACAGGTCTGGGGAATAACCTTAAGACAGAGGATCAAAAAGGGATTTTTTACTAGAGATCTGTCCTTTATTAATGTCTTCATTTTCATTATAAACAATAAATTATACCGCTTGATGATTTAATGAATTCATGACAGAGGTAAACGCAACCATTTCACCACCACACATTTCTTATTCCCAGATATGTTTTGAAATGAGCAAACCTTTCTCAGACTGGTTACAGTAGCATTTAACTCAACATTAAAGTAACTCTTTAAGTGGAATAATGTGCATGCATAAATGGATTTTCTACACCAGAAGTACACCGATATGCTTTGTCTTCCTATTTATCAACGTAACCCATATAAGACCAAAAGCAACATTTGATCCTACATGTGATCAGACCTCTGAAAAACAGCAAAACATCAACATACTCGCTGACAAATACCACCGGTGTGCCAAATCACTCCCCCAAAATTACTATTATTTTAAAACCGGACACAAAGGGATCAGTAATAATTAATACATGTTATCAAAATGTGTCTGATTGTGATCCCACTGAGCAAAGGCAGCTTTGAAATGTAAATCAAGTGTGAGAGCAGCTGCAGATGCCAATAATGAGACTTTTGTTCACCCTTCAAATCACTGGGTTGACGTGACCTTCACACTACTCCAATGTAGTTTGCAGCATAGTGGATTTTGAAGCTGTTCACTCCCTTCCTCCTTAAGTTGTAAAGTGTATTGCAAAGCTGAACATTCGATTATCCTGACAGCAGATGAAGGCACACTGAACACAAATCAAAAGATGTAATTTACTTTCACATATTTTATCTTTTTGGGTTTGTGTGGAACTTCTCACTCTTTAAATGTTCCTCCGGTATGATTTCAGGCGTGCTGAAACAGCCAAATGGTCCCAATTAATAACATGTAGAGACATATGAAGGGGACTGCGCTGAATGAAACAAAATACAGGCCCTACAGTGTAATTACGTGCGTTTATACAGCGAACAGACAAAGAAAAACATGGGAAAGGAAAATTAACCTCCCTGACTTCATCCCGATGCATTGGCGCAGCAGCCGTTTTACCAGATGTTCTTTCTATCACTGGATGGGTGTAATAAAACGGCCTTGCACTGCAGTTTTCCCTCTCCAGCTCCACTCAGTCATGGTGTCATCATGTCCGAGACATTCAGCTCCCTACTGAGACGTCAGGTGAAAAGGTTAAATGGGATCTGACCCTCTGCCCATTACTCTAGAGCTGCAGATAGAGGAAGAAGGGGGGACAAGGGACAGATAATAAAATAAGATAGAGGAAGGGTGGAGTGAAGGAACCAAGTGAAGGGGAGATTCAAGCTAAATATTTCACCTACATTTTGAAGATAATCTAAACGGAAGCAACTGAGATTTGAAGAAAATAAATCATAAATATATTAAAAGATGTAAAGCTGGATACAAAATATGCCAATTATCTTTTAATAAATCATTCCTTTCAATAATTAACTAGTAGGAATGCCATTGCCCCGCAATAAACAAAGGGGAATAATAATAAAACACCTTTTAGCCGTGCTAATATGTAGTAATATGCTAATGAGCTAATATTTGCATGCTATCAGGCTAAGATATACAGGAAAGGGAAATATTGACTGTGGGCTATACTAACTTAACATGTTAGCATTATAGATGTGAGCATGTTAGCATGTTGACGCTGCAATAATTAGGAAGCAAATATATGTTCCCAAGCTCAATGTTTTCTTAATTTGAAACATTAGGGAGACCTTTTAAAGGATTTTACATACTCAGTGTTTTTTCACTAGGTAACATCTTAGTTTTTAATGTCTTAGTGTTTATTTTTATCTTTTTGCCTTCTGCTCGGACCAATCGAAGTTGCTAAGAACTTGAAGACTTCATTATCTGTTTTAATTTTCTCTTGCCAGCTTTCCTGAAATTCGCAGAAAAATTGCCATGGAAAAGTAGCTAGAAAGAGAACGATATAATACGACGAAGAAAAACATAAAACAGCGAAAAATTGCCGAAGCAAGAGTAAGGTGTAACGGTGTTTGGATCAGACTTGTGGAGAGATGTTTGCTCAGTGTCAGCAGTGCTGTGGCTCACAGACGGACCTCACACTGATGGATATGGTGTAAAGCCGGATACAATACACGCTCAACATGCAGGGTGGAGCCCCGACTGATTTCAGATGGTTTTGTTTCGAGGTCTGGATCTCCTTTAATACTCTGGGGCTCCATAAATCTCAGCCCACTACCCAAACGAGAAACTCTTTGTCTCTCTGGGACTTGGCCTCATTAAAACGTTTTTCTCCGCATGTCATCAGGTTCTTCGCTATCGTATTTATTCATACAATATCCTGCTCTGATTTCCTGTCTCAGCTGTATCGAATCATCATATAATGAGTACGGTAAAGATATATTGGGAAACATATCCTCCAATGTCAATAGTAGGCTATGTAAGGTAAATGTTAGAGATCTAATATCAGATGGTACGGTGATGTAGGAATAGATTTCAGTTCTGTTGTAAGACTTAAGCTCCTCAGGCGATGGGAACGTTTCAGATAAATATCAATACGAAATGTCATTGCAGCTGTGGTCAAAAAGGATATCAAGACAATAAAGTGCGTGTGTGTATGGTATGTTTAAAATTAGTAACGGACCAGGGAGGTTGTATGTGAAGCAGCCCTCGGTTTACATAATGGGGAAAGTACTAAATGTACAGAACGCTTCCAACTCAAAATGGCAATTTCCTGTTTCCTGGATCTAACTCGTCAAATGTGTGTCAATATTTGTGTTTTGGAGAAAATCTCTTTTCTTAATTGATTACATCACATGTGGATTAAACCCAGCTGCAGTCACTAGTCTTGACTTGTGTTTTCATTGTGCGCCAATACAAAGTCAAACACACAGGCAGGTGCTCATTCATCCCTAATTGTGGGTCCTTGCTCCTCATTCGTCTAACACCAAAGGTATACTTGGTGACATATTACTTCCAGGAACTACAAAGAGAGCAGTGGGTTGGTCAGACCGTGATGCATCGCCTTTATTTAGCAGGGACAGATGGCCCATTACGGCTTATTACAGGCTCTACCCTCTACTTACAGCACAATTTGTTTCCAGTTATTTGAACGGTAACTCTCTTGAAACACAGATATTAGCACATATACACCTCCCCCTCCCTCCCCCTCCCTCCCCCACTGCATCCCTTTATGCACACGCCCTTTTGCTCTTGCTTTATCAGAAAGGCCTCCTTGAAGAACATAAAAGAGGCCCCTTCTTTCTCAAATGTGCGCCTGCAACTTCTCAAATGTGTATGACATGTTGGCGAGGCCAGGCGATGAAGTAATAATACTTAGTGGTGCATATCATGTTGAAAGTGTTTTGCGCGAAAGCATTTGTTTGTCATTGACGGATGTGGTGTTATTGTGCCGAACAGCTGTGTATCACATTTGCTCGAAATGCATCACAACCTGTATGAAATGTAGAAAGTTAGATTAAGAGCTGAAAGGGAAGGAAGCAGAACAAAGGAACAAAGGATGAACAGTAAAGGATGGAAAATACAGGTAAGAAGAGGAACATACAGGTAACTGAATGGAATAGCAGCAGGAATACCAAATGTCAGTAAGAGTGTGGGGATGTTGGCAGTAGAGTGAGCAGAATTAGTTACTTTGGTCGGCGTAACCTAGAGATGTGCCAGATTTCTATATTTCTACCCTGATCAAGATAACAAGGGGTTCTCAGTATTCAAAAGAGAGTTGCTCTTTTTTATTATTAATCTGGGATGAGGTAACATCTTTGTCCAGATGTTTCTCCTTTTGAACTCTCCACTAGAAGGACTCGTGCTGAGCATCGCTCTTTATCACTCACCACATCTTAATTTACTTTCACATTAATTTGAATAAAACAACAACGAACTGGATCAACTTCACCGCCAAGACCCGTCACAGCCGCTGATGAATTATTTCCACTTACAAGTTGGCAAATATAATGAATATTTATTAATCTTATGAAGCAGGTGATGCCGACGGTGAGCAGAGATGATCGACTGCCACGTATTATTATGGATGGATGCGCTGAGGTTATCCCATGCTGAAATGTTTAAAGCAGACATGCAATATGCAGGCTCATATTCAGTTTGTACGAATGACTACAAGAGTGAATGCACTTTCACTTATGCTCCTCCTAATTCAATCCATGAAACCTATGTATGTATAAAAAGCAACCCAGGGAGGAGGCCGGGGTGGATGGGGGGGCACTTTTCTTGTTCCTTGTCAAACCAGAATTAAATGTTGACTTCATTGACACGTGACGCGCCTCGTCCCTCTTACAACCAACCAAACACATCCCCCTAAACATGCCGCTCTATTTAAGCTGCAAGGTCTTCCAGCCTCTGCCTCGCTATGCTGCTGCTGCTGCTGCTGCTGCTGTGTTCACTTGCTATTGCTGCGTTCATGTTCCTGCTGCTGCGTTTCATGCTGCTGCTGCTCGCCTGCCCCCCCACCACCCCAGCTTCCACCTGTAGACTCGGGGATAGTTATCTAATCATCACTCAATGTTCTTTGTACATCTGTGGAGTGATGAGGCCCGAGGCTAGACGCCAAACTCAAACGATATGCGGCTTCTAATAAACATATTAAGAAACACGTGAGTTGTCTGACTGAACTGTACTTAAGTGGTTTCGCTGCCTAAACATATTCTGGTGCCCACTGATTGCTCATAGAAATCCTATCATACTGAATGTCAATATGACAAAAAAAACTCTGCTTGCACGTTTGTACTGTGCTGAGAGTTTCAAACGAGTGTCTGGAAGTTGATTTTTAACCTGTACGTCCTGAAATAAACTGGGAAAGGGTTGATAGTTGAATAACGTATGCACAGATTGAGGCTAATGATCTATAACCTGATCCACCTGGAGTCTAATCCTTTCAGACAGGCTGCTCTGAGCCCCAGGTGTTAGAGATGGATATGTGTTGTCCTCCCTGTGGAGAGGAGGCTGATGTTGGAGCATGTGCCAGAGTTTGATCCCCGTGTCAGGAGACTCCTGTTCGGGCTGCAGGTCACCTCAGCCCTGCTTCCTCCCCACAGGCAGAGAGGGACACCTGATCTGAGGTCCTGTCAAGCATGGTTAACTAACTCCACACACACGAGGGGCTGCAGAGGGGTCACTGATGTGGTGGGGGGTGTGTTGATCTTATTTGTTGCTGTTAAGAAACAAAATAACTGGATAAAAAAAGTATTGCATCAATGCAAATGCAGCCCGACTGTTCTTTGATGTCCACTAGATGCCTTTAACTTGTAATAACCATGTGGAAGTGAGGTTGAGTCACAATGAGAGGACCCCCTGGAGTTCACTTCGCTGTCCTCTTAAGCAGGGGACCATAATTGTCTTTTAATGCGCATCCACAGTAAATTATGATTATGAGTCGGCTCGCTTAGCCTTTCCTTTAACGGTATCGCTCAGAAGTGCTTTGGGCTGTGATTGGCTGCGGATCTCCTCAGAGACTACCTCGCGACTTTAAAGACAAAAACGTTATTTTTAGATACTTGTGGAAAATGTTTTCTTTTTGCTCAATACTTGTTTATCTTTGATAATCAAATCAAACTGTACTATTTCTGTTCAGACTGACGAGAACGTCTACTTAATTGGTTTCATTCATTTGATTAAAATCAAAGAATAGTGAATCCTGGTCCGCAGGATTTCGACAGAAATACACATATACATCCTGTTGAGCAGGATCTACAGTTTCCAGTATTTTCCGTTTCGTAAAATGATCAAATACGGCGAAGATATTCAAATATGTGCTTCCATTTTTCATACTTTTGAAATGTATTAACTTGATATCATCGTATCTCTGTGTTTACTGGGTCTTTTTGCATGAAACAAAGACTGGGATATAGTTTCAAGCCAGCACTTTCGACAGAAACACACGGCAATGTTGTCCGGACTGTTGTTTTTATGCGGCACCGGCTTGAACAGGTCATGTGATCTGATCACGCCGGCGTGACGGTCGACTCCAAAGGGTTAATATTAAATACATATAAGTATTTTTACAACTTGTATTTAGAAATACTCTGTTGTAATTATTGATGCATACATATGTTCATCCATTTAATGTGGCATCTGCTATAATGGGGTTAATGTATGATATTACTTAATAATACAATACATTATAATATATGATATGATAATTACATTTTAGTTTTATTCATTTCTTATTTCATAGTTTCTCATTATTATTATTATTTTTATCGCTCATCTTATTTTTGATTTTATTAATCTGTGTGAATCTGTGCTGTCCTGTTTTTCACTCTCACCCTGTTGCTGTTTGAACTACTGAATTTCCCCACGGGATTAATAAAGGTCCATCTTATCTTATCTTAATGTATAAATTGATTTACTTCAATCTACTGTACTGTGTAAAAACACCCCAACAATATTACAAGAAATATACTGCATAAAGCAAACTATATACTTTATTTGATCTAAAATATTGATGTTTTTTCATTATAGTAGCTTGTGAAAACCATACAGTAACAAATAAGTGATTAAATGCTACAGTATTCAGCAAACACAACTGCAGAGCTGCAAACATTGCAAACAGACTAAGTTCTACAACACCCAGTTGTCTTTGTGTATTTTGTGAATGAAGCGCCATCTCATGGTTAAATCCTGTAATTGAACCTCTAGCAATTTGGCAACACCCCCAGCCACTGGCATCCGCTGGGCTTTTGACTGGGACACACCCATTAAAGTCTGATCTGTAGTGCTACATCTGTAGGACATTAAATACATAAAACCTCAGAAGTGCGTCCCACTCCGAGAGGGGTAAACTGTCTCCAACTAAAACAGTTATTATCCATCCGATGGGGAAAACAATGATTAGTGTATGATGTCAATACTGATAAATAACCGCTTTTTAGTTTGTGTTATGCAACTCTTACAGACTAGCGTTTCACAAAGCCTTGTACATTTCTGTAGAGCTTGGATTGACTTTAGACGATGCAATATGATTAGTGTATTAATAGAAATATGCTACTGGACTGTAGCAGTATATTATGCATATAATGAATTACTGTGCTTCCCAAAACTTTCAATTGAACGAATACTAAGTATTTCTTTGAAGAAGCCTTTGATCAGTGTCCCTCTGTTTCCCGTTTCGGCAACCCTACAGAGGAATTCCTGACTAAATCATTCATCTGTGTTGCTTGTTGTAGTGGAAGACACATAGAGAACTTTGCGGTCGTAAACTGAAGAGGTTTTTATTATGGAGAACAAATTAGATCTAGCTGTCAAATTGCACAAGACAAAACTAAGACTATAACAATGGGACAAAACATATTGGATGCATTTCTGATCACTTTCACATTATTCCTGTATTTAGCACTTTTAAATGTATTTTCCAGACCAGTATTTGAGCTTCTTTGCCTGATTTTCATGAATACCTGCATGGCATCATTCTCAATAATCCTGCGTGTAAACCTGGGTTTAACTCACTAAACACGACACATACTCCAGACAGGGCTTTATGATCACTTCAGGACCTGTCAGAGCGAATGGATCAATATCTTTAGTTCAAAAGGAGTCATCAGAGTAAAAATAACTATAAATCTTCAAAGTAGAGCTCAGAAACAAAAAGTCATCACCTTAGTTTTCATAATCTCGTCAGATTTTTGATGACGATTGAAAGCGAGTTTTCGTTTCCTCGGTCTCTCTCTTTCTCCCGTGAGAGAGTGTCCTCAGCCGCGGTGATGAAAGGGGTGTACTGCTGGCTTTGATTGTCTGGTTGACAGCTGGCCTGCTTGTTTATTTTCCTATTTAGCTCTGGCGCCGTGGAACAACACAAATGTGCGGGTCCTTCGCAACATCAGCAGGCCCCGCTCGGTGAGAAAGTGAAGAGATAGACGGACAGATGGGTGCATTCACATCAAAGATTTGTTTCTTGGGAGTTGTTGGATTTGACACATCTGGACCTGACTCAAACATATATACTGTGGATTCCCACAACTACACACAGATGAATCACCTCCAAAGGTGTTTACACGAGGAATCACTTTGGTTCTTAATCCAGATATGTGTTTATTCTGTGTTTATCTTTGTGTTACAAGGTCAAAGCTGTTTCTTTGCCCGCCTGCACAAAAGAAGGGCTTCTTCAGGTCAGTGACTCAAAAAACGGTTGCCCCAATTTCCAATAAACTTAGTTGGAGGGCCAAGAAGAATCCATTGCATCTTGGTGCGAAGCTGAATCAAAGGGCGGATACACAAATGATTCTTTACTTCAGTTCACATTGCTAGTCACATGGTCTCCTGACATAACAGCGTGTTTAGTCATTTGGCTTCAGCAAAGGTCTGTGCTCTCAGTGTGTCCTTCTAGTTATATACGACACGATAATACTTTAATGGTCAGATCAAGTCTGAAATTTGACTTGCATCACAGCAGCTCCATGAGTAACATCAACATAGACAAATATCAAGACACAATAGATGAAAAACAAACGTTTAACATAACGGCACAATCACTGAGAGAAAGCATGCTCAAAGACCCTTTAGCGTGCATTTGATCTGGGATTCAGCTCTGTATTTAGTGTGAGGATTGACTGGTGCACAAAGGATGCTTCAGTCTGACTTTATTGAATCGCTGTATCTCCGATTAGATGGTAGCAGTTCATATTCGATGTTCAGAACATGGTTTGGAGACGAGAAGATGTTGTTGGACAGCCTCACTAGGTGGAGCATGTCTTTAGACCTTTTGAACCAAAATCAAATAGTGTCATCTCTCTCTTTCACCTCCCCAGGCTGGCATACCAGCAAACCCTTCCGTAAGTGCAATCCCTCCTGCACCAGTGCACATGTTCAGCCTCTTCCCGCCCAGCGTGGCATGTTTTGTGTCTGCCCGTCCTCAGGCGGTGGGACAGGTTTGTTCCACTGGCTGGAATTGAAGAGAAGAGCAGGTGAGGTCCCACGGCCTCCTGACTTCCTGACCCTTGCTGTGTTAACCTCTGGCACCGGCTGTATCTTCTTTAGCTGCTAACAGGATGCAGCGGTTTCCCCCGAGAGGTGGCTGCTGGCTCTATCTCTGCTTTGACCCTGACCGGACATTCCCAGACCATTCCATAACCTCTGACCCCGCTGGAAAAACCTCTCCACCATTTTCCGTTACTCATCCTCCCCTCACCTCTTCATTCACCGGACCTGTCTTTTGGCCACATTCTCCTTATTTAATGACATCGCCGCTGCAGGGGGGAAAATGAGCCTTCCTTGAGGATCAATGACCGACAGGCTCATCAAAGAGAGGGTCTTCTGTGTTCATGTTAACATGTGTTCTGAGGGCAGTATGATGATGTTATGGTGGTGATGATGACACGCACACATCAGTGGGTGCAGTGAGGAACAGGAAGCTGTGTTAGTCAACTCCGTCCTGATGGTGAAAGCCACAACTGGGCTGCTGTCAAGTGTCCTGTCGACTGATTTGTCAAAACAAGCTTGTGGTGTCTCCGTTTCCAAAGACTCAGCAGATCTCCATATGCGCTGTGAGCGTTTGTGCATGTCATTGCATAAGAGCTGCAGTGTGTTCGCTCCACACCGATCGTCTCTGGTGTTGTTTAGAGTCGAGGACACGACATCATTGTTGTTCTCCTCTTTGTCGCTCTCTCGGGGGACAGCTGAAGAAAGACAAAGCATCCTCCAAAGCACAGTCTGTTTGCTCTCTGAGTGAAATCCTTCTCATTATGAACTGTGATTTGATCTCTTCAGCTCTTGTTTGTGTCCTGCTTTCATGCAATACAAGCCTCCACAGCCACAACAGCACGGTGAAGCTGGCCGCCGTGTGCAGCATGGGACTCATGGGGCCGTTAAACACCACCCGATCAAAGCCAGATGCTCCTTTCAGAGTTTCTTCATTGTTTTAATGGCTTCTCTGCTGAAATACGAATGGTCGTGTTTATCTACTTGTTGGTTATTTTATCTCCGTGTCTCAAGACCTTTGGCCGGCCAGTGGCCTCAAGTATTTAGCAGTTTGTCAGTTTGTCATGTTGGCTTTGTGTCAAATGACTTTTGTCGCTGTGTGACGTTCATCTTCTGTCACACTATTTGGGTTTGCTGTTCTAAAATCTCTTCTCTCAGACATTGAGTCGCTGAATCTGTTGCAGCTGGAGCCATTCAATTATTTTTTCAACTTGCATAAGGTTTCTTCTTTAAACACTTACTTTCGTTATTGAACAAACCGAAGTATTCTCAAATAAATGTAATATGCTAAAGTGTTAATAGTTGAAGCGTGTATTATCCAGATTAGCTTATATTGAAAACATGGTAAACTTCAAGCCTTATAGAAATGTATTCAAATACTTTTGTAAATGTACTTAGTTACTTAATTACGTACTCAAATACTATGATTCCCTATTGTGTTATACCACGTTGATTACAAATGAATGATTCCTACGATACCTAATATTATCACTGGCTATCAACTTTAGGCACCAAAATGGATTTTAAAAACCCTCCCATTATCGAATTGGAAAAGTTGAGAAATACAAAAATATATTCCCTGAAAGACAAATAAAAGCAGGTGAGGACCATCAGGAATCATTTGTGCTGAACACACTTCATCCATGTCTGGCCATTGGAGCGACCAAGCTTCTGTCCTCAAGGTGTCTGTGCAGGAGAAGAGATTCAGTGAGACCGGTCCCTCCTTGAGGACAGAAGCTAATCAGAGACCAGTGTTGAAAGGTGATGCACCCGGCCAGGTATGACGTCCCCCCCACCATCTGTCTTCAGAGATGATTGGCTGAGCAGCAAGCTGATAGTCCTGCGCTCCAACTTCTCCAGAATGATGTTGATTTAAACACAAGGCTGTTTTAGAGATCCTTTGCCTCGCTGCTCATTTGATTCCATCTCAACTTTCTCATACTTCCCTCCCCATTTCTCTGATATACATGTGTATGATTGATTTTGATCAGACCTAGATTAAAACAGATGTTCAGAGATCTACAGTATTATATTTTATGTTCACACTTGTTCCCCTTCCCCTTATCCACGTCATTGTTAGTCTCTCTCAGTAGTTTCTCCTCTCGTCTGTTTACCATAAACCCTTTTTGTTTTATAAAGACCAGAGAGGAGGAAGCAGAAAAGCATCTTGCTTTTCTTTTCAGAGTCCAAGAACAACAAGACCTTTTATTGGAAAAGGCCTTGAAAACTGGCCTCGCCTCTACACATGGTTGGAAGATGAGAAAACCTGTATCTGATATAATTTATTGGGGGGAAATCATGGTTGTACATCTGCTTTACTCACTTAGTTAATGAAGGTCATTTAGAAGGAAGAAAGAAAAATAGAACACTGCGTTACTATGTAGAGTTGTTGCCTTGAAGCTCCCTCTCCTTTCCTCCCTTATCTTTATGTCTTCCTGTTTGCTGTTATCACACATACAACTTTGTGAGGAAAGTAGTAAGGGCTTGAATGGTCTCAATGTTCTTGGTCAGCATCAAGCCAGAAGATACTCTCAAGATAATGTAGTGGCGGTGTCTTCGACAGCTGGCCCGCAGTAAAGATTATCTAACGCCACCAAGATGTCTGGACGGCCTCATGAGTTTTCCCAGCAGTGTGCCTGAGGCCTGCAAGGTCTTACCCGGATTCCCTGGAGAGAAGAAAAACGGATATTCCCATCAGAGGAATATTTCTCCCTGCAGGCTAAGAACAGCAACAACCTCCTTACTTGTCTATCTCAGTCCAGGCTTTTCTGCATTCCTTACCCTCACTGGGACAATTTATTCAACCTGTACCCTGAGATTTGTTCCTATCTGAGCTGAATTAGGGGAGAGAGGAGTGAACCAGAGAGAAAGTGTTAGTGTAACAGAGAAAGGGCCAGGACAGTTAAAACTGAAGTTTGGCTTTTTCAAAGTTTCCTGGAAATTGAGGTTAAGCCCCTCGCTACAAAAAAATAAAACTCCTTCTCAGAGTTATAACTCAGTCAGATCTCAGTCTTTTGGTTTAACGTGACTTATGACATCTTTGGAGGATGTCATTGACTCTGGCTGTGTTCAGAAATCCTCAGAAATCACATTAAAAAGACATTACTTATATCTGTGGATCTTGCCTGACATTCACCATGTTTTAATGTTTTTGGTAACAAATTATTCCAGTAAAAGTTGTCTTTTGATTCAATAGGGATATTACAAGCAGAGCTGCTAAAAGCTAATTCAGTATACTTTGATGGCGCCAAAATGTAAACGGAGATAAGCGACAACCTATTTGAAGCCGTCACCATACTTAGTGAAAGCATGGAAATATGTTGTATCTAGTTTACATCCTCTAAAACATATTGGTTTTTTACATCTAATAAAATACGACAATATTATAATAATAATAATAATAATAATAATAATAATAATAATAATTACAAATGACGAAACAACATTTCCTAAACTTCTATTTCTATGTCTTATTATAATAAGTAAGTAAAAGCCGATGCCAGGTATCTCAAAATGGTCGGTTTGCTCTCGTTCCAACTCTCTCCTTTATACATTCAAATACTGATTGCAGATATGTAGCTTTTAAAAAAAGCCTGAAATTGACCATGATTCTCATTTGTGAACCGCACAGATTTTAACATGTTGTTGCTTGCGTTTATTTGAGAAACACGGTAAAGCTGGATTTGAATCCGCCACCCAAGAGGCAGTTTCAAGGTCTTGCGTGCTGTGACCGTCTGTTATCCAGTGAGCCAGACCTGTGTTCTCCAAACACATCTGACTTTGAATTGTCAAAACTGTCGATTTCCTTAAACATTTACATCATCTGACTCTTCTCCATCCAAGCACATGTGCCTTCCTCCACAGTGTTCAACATTTTCTTTTGGCCTCTGCTGCTCCTGCAATCCCATCAGAGTGATTACCTTACAAGTTAAAGTTTTAAAGTTTTAAAAGTTAATAAATGAGCTGTGTAATTGGAGATCATTACTGTCATTTCACGTCTTTGCTACTTTAATGTGTCATTTCTTGTTTTAATGATGACTGAATTACATTATCTCAATGAGCCTCGTCCTGTGTCTTGAATTTAGAGCAAAAAAATCATCAGTTTACCTGGCGGTCATAGGTTGTAAAGTGGCTGTTTAAACCTTTAACCCACATGTATGATCTCTTTAGGAGGACCTCAAGTGCAGTAGTGATCAGGAAATGACTAGGGAGGTGGAGGAGATGTAAAAAAGTTCAAGGGAAGGGAGTGGGGGTCAGAGCAGCTGCCAACCTTTACTTTCTATGATAATCATGTCCACATTTTGGGAAGTGTATGCAGGTCGAAAGCGTCTTTGCTATGCTTTAGGTTAGATAGGCTGAGTAGGGAAACCCTTTCCAAATATACAGAGAAAGTCCTTTTCAGCTCCCTGCTCACTGGGCGTGGGGCGCTGCGATCTGAGCGCCCTGAACATGCATGTTAGTTACAGGCCAGCTTCCACTCACGCCATCTCAAAGACTCTGCAAATAAACGAGGTGGGAGGAGATGCCTGGGAGAAATCACAATGGAACACAATAAGCAAATTGAGGAGTTCAGCAGCGAGGGTAAACGATAAAGAGATGATGAATGGATGCAGGCAGGGCAGAAATCGAACGATGCAACCAAAGCAGGGGGAAAAAACATAAACAATGGCATCCAGCCTTGTCTGTGACCCATTATGGGTGGGTTTTCTTTAGTTTGTTGATAACCTTTAAATAGCTAATTGTCAACCCGTCTTACCGCATGGTACCATTTATTACACATGGCATTTGCAAAGAAATTGCTGACGGGGGACTGTATGGAACAAAAGGTAGAGGGAAGGTCAGGCTGGTGCCATTGTTGGTTTAGCATAGCTAAAGGAGGCTTAGCCTCTCAAAGCGTGAGAATCCACTGTTTTTGTAATCCTTTTTTGTCGACCTTAAGAGTCAATATAATCACTTAATCTCAACCCTATTTGCTCCGTGCCTTTCAACTGCCTGATATCTGTGTTAGCTTCAGCTCCTGTGCAGGAGCTTCAGAGGACTCCGGTGGCGTCATATCGTCTTTATCACGGTTTCTCCTCAAAGTAGACTGCTGAATGAGTCCATTCTTTATTTCTGCAGACCCAATATTACCGTTAGACCTCCCTAGCTGTAACAGTCTCACTGTAAGAGTGCTCTTTGTGGCTGTCAGCTTCTTTCTCAGCCATCTCTTTCCCGTGTTAGTTCTGCACTACCACCACCGCACACATTCCTGCTAACGGCTGTCGTCTCAGGTACAATAATATTATTTCAGTCGAGTGTCCGTCGTTCATATGATCTTCATCGTGGGACTGTAGTTAACAATGTCCAGGCCGTGTTGCTACTGAAAAGGCTCACTTTCCATTTCTCAGACTGTACCGCAGGTCACAATTAACCTGAGACAAAGCACTGACCTGTGACAAATAGACTGTAACACTACACCCGCTCACCGTTCAGCATAGCAAAGTCCAGCACGACATGTCCCCCTACCTACAGTCTGCTGGAGACGGAGGGGTCCTGCAGATCAAACCTGGTCTGAGGCAAAGAGGAAGAAATACGTAGATTTTAAACAATAGAGGTAAAGTTTGGGAAATAACTCTTCTGAATTACACTTTCCCCCACAGACAAAAAGATGTGGATGATATCATCCTGCACTCATGTGTGATGGTTATTCACTCAGCAGATGCAGTGAGCATTATTTGGAGTCAACTGAGAGAGAAATTACCTGAAGGACAGCTCTCTGGTAATTTTGGAGTAAACCGGCTCGAGTGCGCTAGAATTTGAAAATACACAACCTGCCACACAAATCTGCCACTTCCTCACAGAGCCCCTCCTCCAACACACACGAACGCGCACATGACCAATGAGAGCACGAGATAAGTTTGTGCACAGATGGAAGGCTGACAGGCAGGTAGGCCATCGAGTTACTTTAGCCGGGCCGGCTAAAATGATTGGTCGTGCTTTTTACAGCGCCACAGATGACGTTTTTTAATGGATTTTTTTGTCAAAGCACTTCAGATATTCATTGCTATCGGGATGTTAAGAGCATTCCATGGAATATAACAAAAAGTGTATCTCGAGCCGGTTTCTCAAACTTACCTACCCCACCTTTAACACTGAGGTGCTAGTTTTTAAAATGTACTTGTACCGTCTATTGTATCCACAGCTCAGCTATATTCCTACTTTTATGAACTGATGAAGTTCAGTTAATTCAGTTTATCTCAGTTTGGCATGTGTAAAATTGTTCTTGCTGATAATTCCCATGTAATCTTGTTTGACCAATCTTTGAAGCAACATAACAAGCAAATATTATGGATGGTGTTTTATTTAGTTTTGCCTCTTAGTTTTAAATAACCTATAGCGTTGTGATTGTAGCAGTCATAATATACATGGGGTTGCTTCATAAACTGATCAGGATGTGGGAGATTAATATTTGTTTAGTGTCTTTTAAAATAAAGTTAAATGATCCTGAAATACTGTATTAACTATAGGTCTATCACGATCTTGAAAATAGACACAAGCCTCGATACTGAAATATTGACCCTCACATCACCGCCTCAGGGTTATGAGAATATTTGGACCTCCAAACAAAGTAATGGAGTAGAATATTAAAGGAATGCTGGTTTGCAATGTTTGCAAGTCAGTTTTAGTTGATCTGTTGTATCCCGATAGTCTCTCCCACATAATCCTGTCATCCCTTATTCCCTTTCTCAGCTAATTGCTACAGAAAACACACACAGACGCTCCCCGCAGCTTTTAACCATGCAGTAACCACAGGTATGTTAACCGGGCCTGGCTTTGGTCTGCGTGCATTAGCTGCACATTCCAGCGGTGCGGATAATGGGAACTTCTATTAGAAGCTATTTGTGGCGGTGCTGTGGCGTGTGTTTCACCAGATTCCAACATTAGCCAGGGTTTTAACCCGAGTGTGACAAGGCGAGTGAGGGGCCGATGCTTTGTCTCCGTTTGTCTTGTTTGTTTCTGTTGTCGGCCTCCCTCCCTGTATTTGCTCTGTGTCATTGCAGACCGCCATGGGAATGCGTGTTTGTTTACCACCCGTGGGCATGTTGTACACTTATTCGTGCAAATGATAGCCTGTCTGTGCTTCGGTTTCAACAAGTGCTTCTTCCTTCAACCACATGTCTCCTATATGCATTTAACAACGTCCCCTCAGCGTACTCTACATATTCATGTACACTACATTTAAACATGTACCCTGTGACTCTGTGTGCGTGTGACCGTTAGAGACCTTTTGGCCAAGGCAGCAAGGGGTGGCCTGTTGACTCTGATCCATGGCAGGAGAGCTTCCTTCTCCCCAGCTTATAGAAAGCAAACAAGCTAATCAGAGCCAGAACTCCGGCCCCCTTTCAACTCTGCAGCCATTCAGTCGGCTGGACAGAGGACGACGGCTGCCCTGCTGCAGAGAAGTTAGTGTGTGTGTGTGTGTGTGTGTGTGTGTGTGTGTGTGTGTGTGTGTGTGTGTGTGTGTGTGTGTGTGTGTGTGTGTGTGTGTGTGTGTGTGTGTGTGTGTGTGTGTGTGTGTGTGTGTGTGTGTGTGTGTGTGTGTGTGTGTGTGTGTGTGTGTGTGTGTGTGTGTGTGTGTGTGTGTGTGTGTGTGTGTGTGTGTGTGTGTGTGTGTGTGTGTGTGTGAAAGGTGGGTAGTCTAAACTTTCTTAACGCTTCACTAGCAACATCCTAATTAGCCACCTCTATTAGCCTTTTCTTTTTTACAGATTTTTCCAAAAAAAAAATAAACAGATGTTTGAAAGGAACATAACATCTTAAACATTGTGCCAGTTGACAAAAGAGTCTCACCTCAGTGTTTAATCATATC
Source organism: Pseudochaenichthys georgianus (assembly GCF_902827115.2). NCBI lineage: Eukaryota > Metazoa > Chordata > Actinopteri > Perciformes > Channichthyidae > Pseudochaenichthys > Pseudochaenichthys georgianus. Next base: position 23,454,405 of record NC_047512.1, read on the forward strand.
AAAGTGCAAAAGCAGAAAAGTTGGCCAGTTGCTAAGACTTCTACATTTTCTTGTTTTCTCTCTTGGGCTCGTTCATGGTGGCGGGAAAATAAAAAAGAAATGTATTGACCTTAAAATCAGCAGAGTTACATGTTTGTTTGTACCCATGCAATAACTATTGTTGTGTTTTCTGCTTTAAAAAATGTTGATTACTGGAGTTTACAGTAAATAAGTTCAATAATATGTAGATTGTCTTCATGGCCTAACACAACATACTGTAAAGTAGTTATTTCTATGGTCTACCTTAGAGTATATCATATAACACTTCCTTACCTCCTAAACATCCAAATGTTTCTTTAGAAAACACAATTTGGTCAGGCGTTTTATTTTCTGAATGATATCCTCTACCAGCTAGCCGCTCTCTCCCATAGCCTCCTTTCAATTTGCTCATGTGCGTAGTTTGAAAGACCTTTACAACATGTATGTTTAGCCCACCCCACGGCTTGTGTTTGAAATGCCCACATGAGGCTTTGTGTTGTTTTGTAAAGAGATGCAAACATACAGAAGCAGAAGCAATAACAATGTTATGGATTTTTGGAAAGAAGTGAGGGCTATTAATAAATGCAAAATATCTCTACCATGCACTGTTGACGGAACATCCGGAACAGACAACATTGTGGAGTTATGGCGACAGCATTATAGTACCTTAGTGTCCAAAGTGAACTGTGTAGGGTAGATGATATTGATAACAATGAGTCAATGGTGATAACGCCACATGAGGTGTGCCAAGCTATAAACAAGCTGTCAGACAACAAAGCCAGTGGTGTAGATCATATTTCTGCTGAACATCTTAAATATGCCAGTGTAAAGATAGCTCCTCTTCTTTCTATTTGCTTTACTGCCTTTATGAGTCATGGCTTGTTACCAGACTCAATGTTGTCTGTTCTGTTAGTGCTAGTTATTAAGGACAAAGCCGGTAAAGTGGGAAGCCTAGACAACTATAGGCCCGTAGCGTTAGCCAGCATACTGTCAAAAGTCCTAGAAAGAATTCTGCTGGACAGATTATATGACTTTATTAACTCAACAGATAACTAGTTTGGCTTTAAGGCTAAACATGGCACTGACTGTATATACGCCTTGAAGGAAATTGTCAACAAATATAGAGGTAATAACTCCTCAGTTCTTATGTGTTTCATTGATGCTTCTAAAGCCTTTGATCGTGTTAATCATAGGAAGTTATTTGTTAAACTGAGTCAAAGCGGGGTGCCCATACATTGTGAGAGTTCTGGTCTACTGGTATGGCCGCCAGACTATGCAAGTCAAATGGGGCAATAGGGTCTCAGCCCCATTTGGGGTTAGCAATGGTGTCAGACGAGGTGGAATGATGTCCCCAGTTCTGTTTAACCTCTATATTGATGATCTGTCCGAGCGACTGAAACCCTGTAATACTGGATGCATGATTGGTAGTACTCTAGTGAACCATATTATGTATGCAGATGATCTTGTTGAGCTGAGTCCATCTAGCGCTGGTCTTCAGCAGCTTCTTGCTGTGTGCTCTGTGTGTGGTGTGGAGCATGACATCAAATACAACGCCAGTAAGAGTGCTGTCATGATCTTTAGAACCAAAGAAGATAAATGTCTTAAATGTCCTGATTTTAAATTGTCTGATATTAATCTTTGTGTCTGTAATAAGTTAAAATATCTTGGACACCTTATTACAGAACAAATGACCGATGATGAAGATATTTATAGGCAATGCCGCATGATGTATGCACAAGCAAACATTCTCCTACGTAGGTTTGGTGCGTGTACAGATGGAGTGAAGATGTCTCTGTTCAGAGCATGTTGCACACCGCTCTAAACGGCACATTGTGGTCAAACTACAGAAAAGCAAGTTTACGGAAACTTCAAGTAGCTTATAATGATGCCATGAGAATATCGCTGAAGAGACCTCGATGGTCGAGTGCAGGTGAAATGTTTGTGGCTGCAGGAGTCAATACTCTACCAGCTGTTTTAAGAAATCTTATGTATAAATGTATTTGCCGGCTTAATGACTCTGATAATGAAATCCTCTTGGCCTTATCGAACATAAGGTTTAGTACACGCTACCAATCGCAGCTGTGGAGACATTGATAGTTGTCTCTTTGTAGGACACTGATTTAAATTATTCTTAAACTATGAATTCTTTTTATGCTATGTATGTAATTTATTATATCTAATGCCTTGTCTTTTATCTGGACCCTGAGTCTGTAATAAAGTTTTCATTCATACAGAAGCTATAAGACTGCAGAGTTAAGTGGTATAATCACATGTATCTTACAGTGAAAACAGACAAGTGCTACTTGCCAGCTGAGGTTGCAGAGTTGTGTGTTTTGTATATTTGTGTGTGTGTTCAGGTTCAAACTCTGCGATAAACATTTGTAAACACACTCTCTCATCGCCCCCTCACCTCCCATTAAAGACCACAAACAAATACATCTCAGTCTTCAAATTAGCATCAATCTGTACTTAACGGCATGCAAACATTGACGCCAGAGTACCTCCGTCTCACTTGATCGACCTCTGGAAGAACTAAAGAAGCTGCTTTTAGACAGGTTGGTGATTACCCATGATCCTCCTTGGCCATCCTTGACCTGCCAAAGGCCAGCGTGAGCAAGCTTGGAATAATTTATGTGAACTCTGCACTCGTCCCTTGAACCCCTTCGTGCCGTGTCAAGTTGTATTCCTGAGTTTTGGTCCAGGCCATATCTTCTTCTGTCAACACTCTCACGCTCCACATCCTGACCGGCCTCCTCCAGGGGAGAGGAGAGAGACAGTGAGAGATGACCGCTGCGATACAGCAGCTTTCTCTCCATCCCTCTGCCTTATGACAGGGGCTATTTGGCAGCTCTGTTATCTATCTCTGCTCTTCTTCACTCACGGTCTGGCCGACACCAGAGAACACTCACACACACTGCACGCACAGAAACTCACAGAGAAGATGTATCACATGTATCTGTATCTCCCATCATAATTGAAACCACTGGGGTAGAGGATAATGGAGCAGATTTGAGGTATAATGTGACCACAATCAACAAGATGCAGCCAGAGTTTTGTGTGGAGGTAATATAGAGTTGCGAGTTATGATTTTAAGAAATGAGGGCTCACTGTTGACATGTTTCGTGTTTCCTTCATTTTCTACCAATTTTCACTTTTCAAATGGTTCAGTCCAATTTTCCCGTGTATTCAACATTTCAAAGTGTTCAATGAAAGTGATCTACCATATTTTAATGTCAAAAAAACACAAGCATCTTATCCATCCATCCATCCATCTTCTCCCGCTTATCCGTGGTCGGGTCGCGGGGGTAGCAGTTCCAGCAGAGAGCCCCAAACTTTCTTTTCCCTGGCGACATCAACCAGCTCTGACTGGGGGATCCCAAGGCGCTCCCAGGCCAGCGAAGAGATATAATCCCTCCACCTGGTCCTAGGTCTACCCCTTGGTCTCTTCCCAGCTGGACGTGCCTGGAACACCTCCCTAGGGAGGCGCCCAGGTGGCATCCTAACTAGGTGCCCGAACCACCTCAACTGGCTTCTTTCGACGCGAAGGAGGAGCGGCTCAACTCCGAGTCCCTCCCTGATGACCGAACTTCTCACCTTATCTCTAAGGGAGACACCAGCCACCCGGCGGAGGAAACCCGGCGGAGGAAACCCATCTCGGCCGCTTGTATCCGCGATCTCGTTCTTTCGGTCATGACCCATCCTTCATGACCATAGGTGAGGGTAGGAACGAAAATGGCCCGGTAGACAGAGAGCTTTGCCTTCCGGCTCAGCTCCCTTTTCGTCACAACGGTGCGGTAAAGCGACTGCAATACCGCTCCCGCTGCTCCGATTCTCCGGCCCATCTCACGCTCCATTGATCCCTCACTCGAGAACAAGACCCCGAGATACTTGAACTCCTTCACTTGGGGTAAGGACTCATTCCCTACTTGGAGTGGACAGTCCATCGGTTTCCTGCTGAGAACCATGGCCTCAGATTTGGAGGTGCTGATCCTCATCCCAGCCGCTTCACACTCGGTTGCGAACCGATCCAGTGAGTGCTGAAGGTCGCAGACCGATGAAGCCATCAGAACCACATCATCTGCAAAAAGCAGTGGTGCAATCCTTAGTCCACCGAACTGCAGACCCCCCCCCCCCACGACTACGCCTCGAAATCCGATCCATGTATATTACAAACAGGATTGGTGACAAAGCGCAGCCCTGGCGGAGGCCAACCCTCACCGGAAATGGGTCCGACTTACTGCCGAGGACCCGGACACAGCTCTCGCTTTGGGAGTACAGAGATTGGATGGCCCTGAGTAGAGACCCCCTCACCCCATACTCCCGCAGCACCTCCCACAGTAACTCCCTGGGAACCCGGTCATACGCCTTCTCCAAGTCTACAAAACACATGTAGACCGGATAAGCGTACTCCCAGGCCCCCTCCAGGATCCTTGCGAGAGTAAAAAGCCCTCTGATCCCCCTTTTTAAAAAGGGGGACCACCACCCCGGTCTGCCACTCCTTCGGTACCGTTTCCGACTTCCACGCAACGTTGATGAGACGTGTCAACCATGACAGTCCCTCAACACCCAGAGCCTTCAGCATTTCCGGGCGGATCTCATCCACCCCCGGAGCTTTGCCACTGTGGAGTTGTTTGACGACCTCAGTGACCTCCCCCCGGGAGATTGGCGTTGATCCCCCGTCATACTCCAGCTCTGCCTCTAACATAGAGGGCGGAGTTGTCGGGTTCAGGAGTTCCTCAAAGTGTTCCTTCCAACGTCCCAACACTCCATCAGTTGAGGTCAACAACGTCCCATCCTTACTGTACACAGCTTGGATGGTTCCCTGCTTCCCCCTCCTGAGGTGTCGGACAGTTTTCCAGAACAACTTTGGTGCCGCCCGAAAGTCCTTCTCCATGTCTTCTCCGAACTTCTCCCACACCCGCTGCTTTGCCTTGGCCACGGATGAGGGCTGCTGCCCTTCGGGCCTGTCGGTACCTTGCAACTGCTTCGGGAGTCCCCCGGGATAACAAATCCCTGAAGGCCTCCTTCTTCAGTCGGACGGCTTCCCTGACCACCGGTGTCCACCAGGAGGTTCGAGGGTTACCGCCCCTTGAGGCACCTAGGACCTTGAGACCACAGCTCCCCACCGCAGCTTCGGCAATAGAGGCTTTGAACACCGACCACTCTGGTTCAATGTCCCCAACCTCCACAGGAATGCCCGAAAAGCTCCGCCGGAGGTGTGAGTTGAAGGCCTCCTGAACTTGGGCCTCCTCCAGACGTTCCCAGTTCACCCGAACTACACGTTTGGGCTTACCAGGTCTATCCAGAGGCTTCCCCCGCCACTCGACCCAACTCACCACCAGATGGTGATCAGTTGACAACTCCGCCCCTCTCTTTACCCGAGTGTCCAAAACATACGGCCTCAGGTCCGATGATACGATAACGAAATCGATCATGGACCTTCTGCCTAGGGTGCTCTGGTACCACGTACACTTATGAGCATCCTTATGTTCGAACATGGTGTTTGTTATGGCCAATCCATGACTAGCACAGAAGTCCAGTAACAAACCACCACTCCGGTTCAGATCAGGGGGGCCGTTCCTCCCAATCACGCCCCTCCAAGTGGCTCCATCATTGCCCACATGTGCGTTTGAAGTCTCCCAGCAAGACTAAGGAGTCCCCTTCAGGAGCCCCATACAGGACTCTTTCCAGGGTCTCCAAGAAGGCCGAATACTCTGAACTGCTGTTGGGTGCATAAGCACACACAACAGTCAGAGTTTTCCCCCGCATAACCCGCAGGCGTAGGGAGGCGACCCTCTCGTCCACTGGGGTAAACTCCAACAACGAAGCACCTAACCGGGGACTTGTGAGTATCCCCACACCCGCCCGGCGCCTCACACCTTGAGCAACTCCGGAGAAGAATAGAGTCCAACCCCTATCCAGAAGTAAGGTTCCAGAGCCGACGCTGTGCGTAGAGGTGAGCCCAACCAGATCCAACTGGTACCGCTCCACCTCCCGCACAAGCTCCGGCTCCTTCCCCCCCAGAGAGGTGACGTTCCACGTCCCCAAAGCCAGCTTCTGCCGCCCGGGTCTGGTCCGTCGAGACCCTCCGCTTTCACTGCCACCCGTCTGGCAGCGCACCCGACCCCATCGATGTTTCCCGTAGGTGGTGGGCCCGCGGGACAGAGACAAGCATCTTATTAAGATTTCTATTTGATTAAAAAGCCCTACATTTAGTGCAAGAGTTGCTTAAGTAGATAAAGCAGGAAAGGGCATGTGATGATTCACTGCAGTCATAATGTATTTCAGGAGAACAGAGGAAAGGCTGTTACAAGGGATGCTTCTTTCTTCAAATGCTGTGCTTTACTTCACTGCACTAGTTATCAGTTGTATCTGAACGCATGTACTCCCCGACAACAGTCCATGTTCTGCACAATTTCATTTGTTTAGACTTGATATAAGTTTGACATGCTTTTCCCTTTGTTTCTGTACGTGTCTAATCAGAATTACAGTCATGTGTGTCTCAAGCCAAGAGAGAGGGAGAAGTCAGGAAGTCGGGCAGAAACACACACAGTATTTAAACATACATCCACACAGTACTGTAATAGAGATGCCTATCGGACAGTCCTAAGTGGAAAAAGGTGACGTTCTCTGTGACGTAAATGCTGTTTTTCACTACTGTGAGAATAAAAGTCCTCACAGATGTCTACACATGGGGAACACGCTCGTTATCGAATCAGCGGCTGCCTCTCTTCAGCACGGCTTTATGGCCTCGGTAACTTTAGAAAACTAAAGGGAAGTAAGCTTTCTCATGGCTGTGTTGTGTCAGATGCATTACTGAAGCATATATAAAACACATCACAACACACATATGGTCCTTGAACTCTCTTCAGGGACTGTTGCACAGTGGCCCGATCGGCTGCTTTTGTCAAATAAACATCAAAGAAATGTGAAGTTTAGACAACTTGATAGTCTGTGTACCGCAGCAGAGGAAACCATATGCTCTGTTAACCTGAAACCTGCACTTACTGTAAGGCCTCTCCCGTTTGCTTTTACACACACACACCTTCCGCTTTCCTTCTGATACATGTCTGTGCCTGGACTACAGGAAGATATGGGTACCGGTACATGCATGCGGTGTGTGTGATGTGGGCCTGTGCGATACAGAGCATATGGAACATGTCCACCTCTCATGTGAAAGTTTGTGTGTGTGAAAAGCAGACTTGTAGTAGGTATTGTGTCATTGTGGTGAGTCATGCTTTAAGGACTCAGGGGATGCTGGAAGCTCTTCAAAGTGAGTTTGTTTCTGTTTCGTGGTGGAATGAGCTGAGAGGATCTGGACTCTGCACATGAAAGAAGCAGTGAGCGTGGTGGGACTGGTACACAGCATGTGTCTGAGTGGAGGAGATCTTAGCCACAAGACGTGTGTGATTGTGTGTAGTGTGGGGCACTTTAAGGGGTTTAACTGCCAGGTTAACTTTAGGGCCGGTTCATGCTCTGTGGGCCTACTGCTGAGAAATAATCCAGACAAATATGTTAGCGATAAAAAACAATGGTATCAAGTGTAGAACACATAATTGCGTGCCTTTTTATGTCAAACCAAATTCCCGCAAACGTAATAAAAGATCAAAGATGTATTACATTTCTATAATTGATTTATCTGCTCCATTTCATTCCAACATTACGAGACATGGCATATAATGTCTACATGCAGTTATACTTAGAGCAAAAACAAACCAGATTGAAGACAGACTTATATATTTATACTCATTTTATTGACATCATCGGCAAATGTCTTGAGAAATATATTTGTGTGGCAACATGAGAACAGCAACAGATTAGACGCCGTTTCAGTGGCATGACCTATATACAGTTAAGTATACATATATGCTTTAACTTTTATTATGTACCGCTTGCTGTGAATCGTTTTGAAGGTGCAGTCGTTCTAAATGCCATAGCGACCACCTGGCTGACCGTGCAGCTGCACTGCGCAACACTGGCCTGGAGTGCAAATGCATGACTGCGGAGCCTGCAGAGCCGTAATGAGGGAATCCATCAACAAGGGGCGAATAGTCTGCGCAGGAAGAAGCAGGTGCGATTGTATACTGTACCATTTAAAATACAAAAGAGTGTAATTGAAAACGGGAGACTCTTTTATAATAAGCAGAAATGGAAATGGGACAATTAGAGCAACTTAAAATGATTCTTCAGAGCTTACATTTTTGGGAGAAATCCTTGAAGCATTAAGTAAATGACTTGATGACAAATGAACAGCATGGATGATGAATAGAAAGACCTCTGGCACAAAATAACTAAATCATTTCCTTACTACAAATTTCCAGGCAACTTTCTTTCCCCTTTTTTGCAAGTATGGCAGTCACAAATGTGGAAAATGATGGTGACCGTAAGACTCGGATTCCTGCTATAGTCAATAAGTTTAGCCTCATAAAATATGTATAAACAGTGTGTGCCTGTATGTGTGTGTGCCTGTGAATGTGTGTGTACAGCTGGGCTCTTCCCAATGAACCAGGGCACCGTGGATGGTTGCTAATAACCCACCCTACTAAGCTCTACGTTACCTAATGTCTTTCTGCATTCAGTGCCATTAAATACCCATTCATTATAATGCCAACAGTTAGTGCTGTTGTGACCAGGGTCCCGGAGGTGGGCTGTGACGCTAAAGGATGGCTGGCTGACTCTGCAGCGGTCTGGCTCATGCCCTTAGGTGGTGATCCTAGATGATTACCCAGGGTTCCTCAGAGGTGAAGCCCAGGACGGAGCTCCCTCAGCAGGGCACATGGTTAATGAGCAAGGGCGTGCTGCTGGAGCCCCCAGACTGGAACCATAGGAAATATACATGTAAGCTGGATACTATACTGGAAGATGACCACGACCACACACACACACACACACACACACACACACACACACACACACACACACACACACACACACACACACACACACACACACACACACACACACACACACAGAGTCTCAATGTTCATTTTAACTGTGCTTCATTTCCTCCTCACAGTGGAGAACAGGAGAGCCTGCTGAGAGGCCTTGCAATACAAATGGCTGAACATTAAACACACATTTGATGACTTACAGTCACATTTTCTGAAACTGGCAAATGTGACTTTAATTGCATTCATATGCAGATCAAATAATGTATTCTATAATGGAAAACGTTCTCCTCTGCTACAAACTTGCTTTGACCGCCATCCCATTAGTGTTTTATCCCAGATCTAGTCTGAGCTTTACGGCGAGTTTGAGGCTTAGCAGTACACAACTCTGCATGTAGGACCTAATTGGACGCACAGAAGATGGCTGGATATAAGCTGGGTACTCTGGGAACTTTACTGGAAACCATTAAGGAAACAAGACATTTCCGACCACAGGGAACAAGAGAAACGAGTGAAAAATGACGAGAAAGGGAGGGGAGAAAATGAGACGCTTCAGGCCTGAATTGTTACATGATTGGGGAGTGTGCATGTGTGTGAGGCCTCTTTGTCCAGGTCGCGTGCCAAATTACACGTTGGTATGGTAACACTTTTTTTTTTTTCCAAATTGCAACAAACACTAAGTTCAGGTTTAAAGTTCAACATATCCTTTACTTAAGGGAAAGTGGGTTCCATCAGGATTCATACAAACACACACAACCCGAAACCCTGATGGACAACATCAAACAGCACAACATCTGTGCAAATGATGAATCTGCATTTAACATTTTAAAACTTGTTGGCTCTACTAAAATGTTAATACTCTGACATAAATATTGATAAGAAAGAACAATATTGTATCACTGTTAAATTAGCCCTTCCCTTAAGTATTTTTTCTTTTGATGCTTTTACGTTACATTACATATTTAACTGACAATGTAACCAAAGCAACTGACATACTGTACATTACAACCAGGGCCGTCCCTCCCTACAGGCCGATCACGCAGACTGCGTGGGGCCTCACCTTGCGGAGGGGGCCTCATCTTGCGGAGGGGGCCTCAACTGAGCCGAAAAAAATGTGGCGCCCCCGTCGCGAAACAGAGGGCCTCCTCATATACTGTAACTTTGCGTGGGGCCTCATGTTGGTCAGGGACGGCCCTGACTAAGTATCTTGCCCAAGGTAACACTGATGCTTAAAGTAGATACCTCTGTGCATTTACTAAAGTGACATTTTGAATTGAGTACTGCATTGAGTATTTTGAGGCTATGGTTATTTGACTTTAGTAAGGAATCTTCTTTCATCTCTCCAAACTCCACTAACATGCGGTTTGCAGCAGGGACACACACTAACTTATTATAGATAAATACCCACATGTGCTGTTAGACAACCACCTTTGACCAGTCAGGTCCCTTATCCATATTTGCTTCAATCAATCTTCTGTTGTCATCAGGTTTACATGTTGAGCTTCATCTTGTTTGCCCCCTGTGGCAGCGCCTTCAAAAATCTCTGTTTGCTCTGTGCAGGGGGGCACACTGTAGCTGCAGAGCAAGAATAATACACAGCCTTCAGAGGAAACCAAGAGAACAGTCTGAATATTAAACCCACAGTATTCATGTCACTTTCAACTCCTGTTGGAGAAACTGATGGAAACTCTTCATTATGGTAGAAGTGTTGTGTGAAGCGTTGTGTCGGCGATGATTAGCAGCAACGCAGTTAAGGGGCGGTGGAATCTGTAATGGCACCTGGAAGCAATTGTGTTTCCCTCCCTGAAATATGTATGTATTGGTGAATTATTCTAAGCATGTTCCCAGTGTTTATTTCTACGAAGATGTCTGGCTGTCCACTCTGGATGTGGAGTATAGAAATGGGCATGTGCAGATCTATTGACAATGCAGAAGCAGACTTGGATCAACTGTTTCCCTGATTAAAGTAAAGTCAGCCCACCAACCCTCAGGCTTCCCTTTTTATATGCACCACCCCATATCCAACACTGTTAAAGACTCATGAAAGCTCTGCATAATATGTTGATATCCGTCATCTTATGCTGGTGTAAAGGAGCCAAAGGGAGATCTTTTGTAGTATCAATTCCCATCATAGCACACAAGCTCCAATTGTGTTTGTGTGATGTCTAATGGCACCAACGCAAACAGACGCACTCTGCTGGGGGCCCAGAAGCCTGATCAATGTGTTTGCTCTTGGCGGGCAGGACACCATGAGAGGAGAGTGCTTGTTTGTCTTCACTGTGGTTTCTGTTTTTAGAAATAGTTTTGCCTTTTGTGAGTCTGCATCTGATAAGGGACAATCACTGAGTCAACATTTTGTATTATCTTTTAATTGTATGACCAGATACCTGCAAAAATAATAACATTAGCCTCAGCGGTAGCTTATATTTAGTTCTCATTAACAAATGGCAAGCCTCAAATCATCAGTACAGCCTCACAGAGCTGCCAACATGTCTGGAGACTGTTAATGTTGTTTGAACATGGATGCCAAGACAAGGGTATAGTGTTCTATATGCTTACAAAACATTGAAGTGAGTCAGTTACTATGAGGAAGCATGTTGGATGAGGAAAATGTTTTTGATAAGATTTGAAAATATTTAGAGGTTGAGTGGGCCAATATTTTGCATTACTAACTTTGAGAAGGTGCACACAGTGTGAGCTTCCATGAAAATAAACCATGACTTCCAAACATTTGGCATGTCAAGGAAGCGTACTCTGTTCAGATACCCATAGCCCCCTCTATGGGATGTTTTCTCACCAAGTAGAGAGGAGGTTGTGTAGCGTAAGTTGAGAGGAGAGGACATTTCTGGAGGGAGGGGTGGACGGTTGAAAAGTGACACCCTGGCAAGTGGTGTTTACGAGTAGAGAATACCAGAGGACAACTGCAGGCCGTCTTGAACATGAGACAGAGAGAGTGAAAATAGGAGGGGGGGGGGTCACTGAGACAGAGATGTTTGCAAGTGAAAGTGAGAGGAAGGAGGAGGTTCAGATCCATGCGGCGAGACGTGACCGCGACATGAGGATCCCTCTCAGACTAACACTGGCTCTTAAAGAGAGGTGTGGAGAGACAGTGTCAAAATATAGTCTGATGACACAACCACGAAGGATCCTGGGAGACACTTGGCAGCCATCTTCACCGTCAAAGTTGATATTTTATTGGGTGAATGTGTGCTGAACAGGAGTGCCTGCTAAGAAAATGTGAATTGGTATGTGTGAGGGTCAGAGGTCAGCTGTGTTGGAGTACACAGGCAGATTTATGGGCTCCACCAACCTGAAGGCTGGAGGTCGCATTCTGACTTTGTTACATGCTTCAGACAACACACACAGAAAGCAATGGGACACACTGAATACCAGCCTGCTAATGCCAGGTCATGTGTGTGGAGGTTCAAGTGATGGATAAAGCAGACTGACTCAATGTGTGTGAGTGTGTAAGCCTACCACCTGGCCTCAGGGGGAAACCATAAAACTGTGATTAAGATGGAGGACAGGGCACATTGATCAGTAAAGAAACACGCTCGGCACTGGGATGAAAGTAGAAAGTCGGATCGTGTTGCTCTAGATCATTAATATCTATCGGGAGTAATGGGAAGCTTAAAATGGCAAGACATGGATGGATGGGAGGCAGAGAAAGAAAAATAGAGTTTCTCAGGGTCGTACTGTTGCCTCACTTTCTCCATTCATTACCTCCCTCCCTTCTGCTGTCTGCACAGAGTGCTTTTATCTCCTGTGGGGTGGTTTGGTTATGAAATCCTAAACTGCAGGAACAGTGTTTACATCAGTGTTTAACTATTTATTCTGAAGTAAACTGTCGCGCATGTTTCTGCTACTTCACCATGCTCTTTGATGTGTTTTATTATGTGTATCTAGACTTAACATCATTTTGTTTTACAAGATGTTGGTATATATACTAATACATTTTATTCCAGAGATACAAATTATAAAATGATATTGCTCTTCTGTTTGTGTGCAAAACACCAGAAACACTAGCATTGCTCTGCATTAAAGCAGCTTTCCTGCTAGATTTTGACTGTTTTTCAATATCCTTTAGCAAATTATTATTCATTGATAATGGCTAAACATTGTGAGCAGGCTATAGCTATTTTTGATTGAAATTATTTGGCAACGCAAGCTGCCAACTCTCAGAAAGAAAGTTTTATTAGTCAACCGTGTTTCTGGAAATGATTGCCCGTCAATCGCACTTTTACCATGTGTGCGTATGAGTTTGAATGTCTGGAATTCATCTACACTCCTGTCATAAACAGGTGCTATAGTTTTGATCTGCTCCTCCTCCGTTGTAGTCTCAGACAGCCAGCACAGATAATTAGGTCCCTGCCAAAAGCTGAGGCTTGGTCTTGCATTCATTAAAACAATCAGAGAACATTTGGCATTTGAAACATTTGGTCTCTTGTTACACCTTTATTTCCTAGAACAATGAATCTGTTAATATTTTTAAATGACTTTAACAGAAGGTTGAAGAAGGCAGACGTGTGCTGTAGCAGGTTTTGACCAAAGTGAATCATATTGGCTTAGCTACAGTCAGGTGCATGCAGACAAGGCCTTCATTGTTGGAAAACCCCAGATAGTAAGTTGTACCATAAACACTCTGACCGATTTATGAGACAGCCCCCATCCCGTGGATACAAATATGAAACATTTTGAAAGCCCTACCACTTGGAGCAGATGGCAAGGGTCCTAAATCACTTTTGAGGGGACGGCAAAATATATTTCTTGTACCGATGTATGATTTTACCCACAACACCCGTTGATCTCGGACTCCGGCTCAGTCCAGAAACCGGTTTCCTTCCACTTTGCCTGGCAGACAAGCGCTGAAACCTGAACCTGCCACAAATATGTAAATACGGCACATTGAGGGTGATATTGAGGCTTGGGACGGGTCAGTGCCTCATTCTTTGGTTTTGGTTCCGTGAGAAGGGTTCTTAATGTTTCTTTCGATATCTATTTTATTACTGACCAGACAAGTTTTGATTCATAAAACCTTCTTTCCATCCTTTTTCGACTGTTGTTGGCTCATTTGTTGGCAAGCTAAAAAGTAATGGAGTTAGGCTTTTAGGCCAACAGCAGCAGCAGCTGAGGTAGCTCGGCAAGAGGCAGGTACAGCAGGAGAGCTTGAGACTGGTAAGTGTTCGTAAAGGGTGGAAAGAATAAATCCTATTGGTAAACATGAGTATGGAGCAAATGAAGGTGACATAACTGACTTTGGATGAGGCGTGAGATGAGCGTGTGTTGAGTGAAATGAGCTAAATGATGGCTCATGCTCTCTGCAGCTGTGGTCCACTATCTTGTGCCCATATGTGCTCCCTCGTGACCCTTATGCAAGGTCTCTGCATTATGAACACTGATGCAGAGATGTGATTGGTCAACAGCAATGAACGGCACATACCTCTGTCATGCACTCCCAGCTGTGTTTTACTTTCATTACAGCGCATGAAGGCTATCAGACATATCAGCTGTGTCAGCCATATTTTCCAACCGCAGCTGTCAGGAACATAAAATAACATAGTATGAAACACACACACACACAGATACTACTGTAAATACTCTGTAGACACATGTCTCTCGGGTAGGGCCTTCTCCCCAAAGGAATGCATAACTCCAAATCACTTGACAGACATTTATTTTAAATGATGTTGTATATTATGGGTACACGAATGGTTGAATGTGAATTCACAACAGGCTGTAACATCAGACTGATCCCCGTCTATCACCGAATGTGACGAAGGCTCAACAGCCATCCCAGCCTGACCTGAGCAGCTGATTAGACCAAATATGGACGCCACCAATCGGATAAAGTGACGCATGACCCCCTCCCATAAAGTTCACACTGGGGCAATTCTGCACCTGCCACAGGAGGGGCCTCACAACACACACAGACACACTGCGCTGTTCTAGCCCTCGAATCACGCAGAATTGAAAGGGGACATGGGTCAGGTTACATTGGTAACATCACAGCACAGAGCGAGCAACATTCAGAAACCCTTCAGTGATGGCATCATGTCCAGAGGCACTATGAAATTGTATCCTGCTTACGCACACCTTTTTAGATCAGAGCCTTTGAAATAAACAGATGATCTTCTTTAAAAGAAGCAGTTGATAATCCTCGTTTTGAAATCTCAGACAGTTTATGATCACAGAGGAGCAGCACTGACGTAAGTCCAACGTGCCGAAGCCCGCTGACAGTGATATCGCCTGGTTGAATTTTAGCCAGAACTCATTTTAGTTGATTGCTGTTCGTTATTTGAGTTTTCACCACTTTTTAGCCAATGTTTAACTAAAATTCTGTTTAGAGAAGTTGCGCTTATTTTGTGAAAGGTTATTTTGGAAGAATATGGTTGTTGGTTCAGTATCAAAATGTATGTATACATTTATATATATACATGCCTAAATAAAGAAATTACAAAACCCAAAACTAAATTGATAAGCCCAACCAACTTTATTTTCTTACATTATGATAACTATATTTATGAAGAGATACTTCTGTGGGTCGTAATATTGTATGTAACTGCAGGTCTGGTCCTGCACGGCAGTCGTTGCTGTGTTTGAGCATACAGTATGCCCTCTTTTGGGTTCTCTATTGGATTCTGAATTGTATTTTTGTATTCTAAATCGTCAAAATATATTGTAATACATTTACTAAAGAAGGTCTGGCAACATTGCAGCTATGTGCATTTAGTTGATGTGAATATGTGTACGGTTTGCAGCAAGCCAAATCTGTTTTACAGTATTTACTCATACTTTTTTTAGTTGTACTACAAAAGGATTGGCATGGGAATTGTTTCAGGCAGCTATGTGAATATTTTCAACCGTGGATATTTTGTTGCCAGATTGCTCGTAATCCTTTAGTGCAGAGAATTAGCTTCCTTCCAAATCCTCTGAGTAATCCAAAAGGTATTTACAAACCAGAGAAAAAAGCATCATGACTGATAAACACTGGCCCTCGACATGTTGCTGATTCTGTGCTGCTTTTTTAGCTTGTGTGTTACTGCGATACGTATTCAATCACATCCTTATGTAATTGTTGATCCCTGTGAATCGCATTGCGTTGGAGGTTATTTGCTTAAGCCAGAACGGGTTGGCAGAGCAGAGAGCTAATGCGCTGATATATAATTACAACCAGACGAGATACAGAATAGAGTATTGGCCCAAAGTGGGGGGATTAAGCCAGGTATACCAGTTCTAGTGGAATACTGTGATTACAATAGAGAAAAATAAAGCAGTGGTCTTAGATCAAGGCTAGGAAGAGGAATAGACAAATACGGCAGAAAGGTGACATAGATGAACGTGAAGGTTATAAAAGAGTGATTAAGACCAGGAGTATTGTGAAATACTCAAATCCACCATGATCTTCCCTTCATGCAATCTTCAAAGACAAAGTTGAGAAAGACAGATAAAGTAAGGACTAGATGGAAACAGAAACATTGTGTGTGCTGTGGCAGGCTCTATGCATGAGTAGAAACTAGGAGAAAGGTATTTGATCACACATATCTGCTTACTTTTTTAAGTGAACCGTTATAAGAAAATCCTGAATTTATTTCAAATATACATGGTATGAATGCAGAGGTGCATTGTGGGTAAAAAGAACTCCCTCTACTAACAGACCCTTTCCCAATTCCTTAGGTAGCGAGCCATCGTGCTTGGCGCGTCAGTTTAGTGTGTTTTATGAGTACTTGCCTGCATCGTGCCACGCCAAGTCACGACTGTCAGCCTCTGGACTAAGTGCACCATGTTACCCATAAAGCATTGGGAGCGTGGCCGGCAGCTTTGAGATCGCATGCTCTCACCTTGGCTTCCACGGAGGCTGTAATTATGTATTATTATCTATTTCAGGTGTGGGAGAAGAGGAGAAAGAAACCAGAGCAAGGAGCTAGCTAGTAAGGGCTAAGGGCACGAGGGGTGAGATACCTGTGAAAAAGGAGAACATTAATGGTAGGGATGGTGGAAAATTGCACGGGGAAGCAGGCCTGGAATTTGCTCTTCAGAAAGCAGAGGATCTGTCAGGGTTAAAGAAAAAGGCTTGCTGGAATACTGTAACGCCCCGTCCACACACAGGCATGAAAAAAATCTTGAAAAATCTTGATGCTGGGCGTGTCTGAAGCTTGGCGATTTTTTGCGACCAACAACCAATCACATGAATCTCCCGCCCCCGACATACAAAGCAATAGCAATGTTAAAACGAAGTAAACTGGATATAAACTCCCCAAACCTACCAGTTTCACCCACTGTCTCTGCCACCTCCCTCCATGCCTGGTTCCTCCGGTTTGTATCCCGGTAAATAGTTCTGGTCGCAAAGAACCGGGTGATTTGTTACCGTAATTTCTCGTTTGGAATATGAGGAAATGAACTGCGGTCTGGTTCTCCCTGCTTGCACGCGGTTTGATTGGCTAGCGCTTGTACTGGTGGGATTTGCATAAACGGGATTTGATTGGCTGATGCCAGCTTCGAAAGCATCGGGAGCATCAAAAGTTGAACATTGCTCAACTTTTGATGCTCACGATGCTTGCAAAGCCATGCTCCGCTCCCCACAACGCAGTTCGGCGAAGATTCAAAATCTTCTACGTCACCCCATTCAAGTGAATGGGCGAAGCTTTGAACGATTTTTTTCATGCCTGTGTGTGGACGGGGCGTAAAGCTCTCTTTTGAACACTCACACCATGTTTCCTCATCCGTAGCCCGCACACTGTCTTCTGTTACAGCTACACACACACACACACACACACACACACACACACACACACACACAAACACACACTCAAATGCTGCAGTTTTCGTTTAAAGTCATGGTGATTAGTGCACTTTTCTCTTTATTCCTTTACACTTCAAGACCCACCCCCGCTCTCTCCATCCCCGGCTCTAACATGTTCCAGAAAGTCAAACCAGAACCACATTTTATGAATGGAAAAGGGACTCAAACATAATAGAGAACTGTATCCTCCATTCGACATAGACTGGTACTGGAAACTGACACTTCAAAATATCCTTGTCAAATTACCACTGCTCGCACCGACGCTCGTCACATTTAAGAGTCTTGATACCTTGATCTAGTGTCAATTAGATATCCTTCATAATCCCAGGAAGGAAGTCTGTATTCAAAGGAGGCCGGGCACTCTGGATGTTCAAGTAACAGTCGCCATGTTAAAGCCCATGCTCCTTCAGGTGACCCATGTATTTTCTTAATCCCTGCTCCACCTGTGTACCAGTATGTGTTAACCCTCTTGTTTATTCTCCCTGAGGACTGGATTTTACACCTCTAGACTTCCTGTAAATCCTTGCAGCACCGGTGGCCCCAATCTGATATGATCTAAAAACATAACCCTCATTCTCACCTCGAAATCACACCAATGTCTGTTGTCCCCTGCCTAAAGGCACATCTCCCATTGGTCATGGGTCTCACAGGTTCCCACATCTGACGGTGGCGATTGGTCACAGGGAGTTCTTCAATAACCAGTGCTGCTCAAATTATGGTTAAACTGTTTCTAAGAAAGCAACATGAAAAATGTGCAGGATTTCAATTTCTAAGTTGAATCCATTGAGGATAGGTTTGGGTGTGGAGAGGTGTTTGGGATTGCTCATTTGCGTGCAAGTCTGTTTGTACGCTTAAAATCCTCTTTAGTGCTCAAATTCCAGCGTCTGTGGTTACAGTCCCTACTTATGGAAGTACCACCCAGGAGCCTGTTTGACTGGTGCCGAAAACCAAGCCTTTCTCATGCACGCCAACATGCCCAGCGTCAACAAACACACAGGTACATGTGCAACTCACTCAGCCGAGGAGGGTTTGTTTATCTAGGGTCAACCAATAAGGCATAGTCACGCAAGGACCCTGTTTCCAAAGAAAGGAAACAGGCTGACAGACACACTTGTATTAACATGAGTTCATAACAATCTCCAAATGACCTGGACTCTCAACATGTTTCTGTTTTTATTTCCCAAACAACGACCTTCTCTGCTATCGTATGAACACAATTACAATAGTATGATATACAACAACATCAGTGATATTCTCTTTTCACACAGTCAGTGCCATATATTTAATGCACAGGTGCTTCTGACAAATGAAAAGTGCTATTCATACGGAATCTAAATAGTGATAAGATACTGAAAAAAGTTTCAGAATAGTGTCAAACTATAGCGGTTATTCTAGTTTATATTTTGTTACCCCAATGTTTCTGTATGTGGAATATGGAATAAATTACAACTAGTCTTACTTGATCAGTAGCTTATGGTGGTAAATGTTAGCTTACTGCTGACTTTTTGATAAGATTATAATTATTTTATAATTTCCCAATATGGCCAGGATAAATGGCTATAAAAGGAATCAATCACAAGTTGAGATTCTTCTTGAACTGCCACCGCCGCTCGGCAAGGAAACCACCTTTTTTAATCAAATCCTTACTTTGAGTCTGTAATGCACCAGAAGAAAAAGCTATTGTTGTCTGGCGGCTGAACCTCGGCTGCTCTGATCCACTCTGTTTTGATCTGCTCTTATTTGCTGTGCTCGGCTGGTGCTCACTGTGTTTTGCTTGAGCATTTAGTGTTTTGACTTTCTGTGTGGGGCAGGCCCGTCTCTGCCTTCGCCTCTCATTAGCTGTGACACACGGTGACTACCCAGGAAGCCTTTCACCGCCGCCTGCCACTCAACGCAAACCACCTGCCAGACATCACAACGCTCGGGTCTCCATCTTCCCAACCTATGCATGCTCTCAAGCAAATGAGAACACATATTCAATTCATCCAGAAAATCGAAGCTCTGTCGCACAAATTAATTGTTGTGAATTCGGACCTGATGAATAATTTAACCGATATAAACACCTAAACAACCCTGCAGCTGTGATAGCATGCATGCAGATTTTCTTTTTCACACATATGCAAGTTTACAGCAGTGTCACTCAGCCCTGACAGAGCGTTTCCAGAAAACCGTACGTTGATCACACTCGCATGGGCATGAAATAGGCATCCATGATCTCACACCAATACACTCTAGCATCTCACAGGCGCCTTCTTACTCCGCTCAGAGTAATCCACTCTGCAGTCACGCAACACTTGGTGCTGAAAGTAAAACAGGAAGGTCGTCTTGGTACCGATGTGTTCTCTGCTTCTTATTTCACAATCACAGATGACTTTTGTGAGTGATGTTTACTGTACAGCATCTCTCTCTCACTAACCACATGTTGTCGGTCAGGGCGATGAAGTATAGTCCACACACAGGCAGAGTTTATAACTTACATAACTCTTATATATTCTACAATAATAACAGTTCAGGGTACTGAAGTGTTTGCGGTTGGAGGTTCGGACACATGGAAACATTAGGGTAACTAAATATAAGCTAGAATAACCGCTTTACGTTACGTTTGACACTATTCAGAAACCTTTTTCAGTGTCTTATCACTATTTGGTAAATGAACCATTTGCTGGACTTGTAACAGTCAGCGCAAATGGCAGATTTCTTTGTCATTTTCTAGGGAAACTTTAACATATAAAACTTAGAGCTAGCTATAGCTAGATATCTAAAAAAACATAGCCTACAAAACATTGTTTTAAACATTGACACTTTTTTACTTTGTAAACTGTTGAACTGTTGACGTTTCAGAAAAGGCCAATCATACATTACTTTTGTCCAGCAGTAAAACATTGTTCACACTGTCATAGACTGTATATTTAAATGCTAAATATGTTTTCTTGTGCTGTTATCTGTGGTTGATGTTGACTGTTTCTCCAGAATCCAAAAGTAGTCTATTGGGATGTATTTCATTTAAGTTTGTTATCAGCTTATTTAAAAGAGTTTTAACAGTGAGTTGGGACCCTCTGTGGTTACATTGTCCCCAAACAAGTAACATTCAAATAAGCAAGCCTAGTTTGTAGGAAAGGGAAGGGTTATCACCTTATTACAGTACCATCCTACATATCCTCATTTTGTCTGCACTGAATCTTTGCTGTGATATTGTACATTTCCCCGCTTTAGGACGAATACAATATTTTAGTTATCTGAATGAACGATACAAAAAAGAAAACGGATTTAAACTTATACAAATATTCCATTTTTGTTGATGCAACATTGGACCCCAAAAGTGGAAGGTGAAAGAAAGGCAGATTATTTTAGAAGCATTTGTAAAATGTAAAACCATTATGTATAGTTGAGTCTGGTGCAACAGGCAATAAAACACTGAAGTTGGGTATTATGAGAGATTTGAAACACCTTGCAGACATGTGGTGTAGATCTTTATTAAATCTTCATTGCCAACACTTGAAGATGTGATGGGATGAGGTTGGATTACAGGTAATGTTCTTGATTCTGGTTATCTGATTCCCCCCACTGTGAGAATGCATGGGTATGAACCCTGTCTGAGCCACTGAACCCGGGCTGACCCGGGCAGCTGGAGAATGAATCACAGACATGTGAATCACATCCGTTGTCTTTTTCTCTTTCTCTTTCTGTTGCTGTTTACATTCACAGCATGTGTCCCCCTTTCTATTGGAGTGAAAGTTGGAAAAACACAGGGAAGTGTTGACAGACCAGGAGACGGTTTGGAGGATGTAGTTTTGTTTCAGACAAGAAGCCTGAACAGCTGCGACCATTTGGGAACCCAAAGACAGGAATACTCCATCGTACCTCAGACCAGTCAACAGTTTCAACGGTAGCAGTCGACTAGCGGTCTCATTATTAACACATTTGTTTGTAGCCTTTATTTAACCAGGTAAAATCCCATTGAGATCAAACAATCTCTTTTTCAAGGGAGACCTAGAGATTCAGTCTTCGACAAAAAAGTTAAACAACAACTTTTAAACAGATTATGTTAGTTCATTATCAATTATTAATGTCAACATTTGAGATTATGTCTGAAAGCAACTCTGAAATGATATAACAAAATGCATTCATTTGTCAAAATGTGGCTTGATCTTTTCCCTTCAGCGGACGCTATGAAATGTCGATAAGAAGCTAATTTGCTCTTTTATCTTCACGTGTGTAGATGTAGAGATACCTCCTTTCAAGATTTTGTGATTCTAATTGAAGGAGAATAGATGCCGGCCTTCACTTCTTACACTCTTCCACATCCCCGATAACAGAGAGGAGAGGAGTAGAGTGGAGAGGATGTGTGGTAGATGGATGAAAGGATGGATGGATGTCAGTGCTGTAGTTGTCCATAAAGCGCTTCACGTTCTGCTATTTTTATTTGGCGCTTTATTGCTCCCAGTTGTTGGGTTGAACAAAATGGGGCCTACAAGAAGAGAGAGGAGGTGGAGGTCGCTCCACCAATCCTTTGCTTTATTCCCTGGCGGCACTTTGTTTGCGAGAAATGTCACAGTAGCAAAATCAAACGGAGCCAAGTCTACCAGAAACAGACGGGGCATCTGGAGGATTAAAGGATGTTTATACGTGTCTTTCTTCATGTGAGCCAAAGGGGATCTAGATGCTGGGGGTATATTGATATGCAGTTGGTAAAACATTCACCAAATAAATGGTTGCTCCTAATGATCTGAGAGAAGACGAAACAGTGAAAGATGTAGGTCACATACGTGTGATTTTTAGCACAAGATGCAACCAGTGAAAGTGTGGATGGATAAATTGCTTTGAGGTTGGTTGCACTTGTCAGAATGTAGGTTGAACATGCCTCAGTATATGCATATGAGTCGGTGTGGGAATATGTGTGTGTGTGTGTGTGTATCTTTCTTTACTATGATGACTGAGCTTATACACAGGACTGTGATGTTGTGTCATTCTCCTGTATCTGCCTAAAAGTGTCCCATGTTGAGACTAACAGCAGAATCCAGGCAGAGATCCAGATGTTTGTTTCTCTCAGTGTAAGGTATTTGACATTCTCACACACACATAAACACACTTACAGTCCTAAGGGGACTGCTAGCTGACCGCATGTTTTCCCACGTACAGAGAAGTTTAGAAGTTTAGAGTTATCTTCCTCAATATTTAGAACTTGTGTATGTGTCCTCCCAAATAAAACAAGAAGAATTGCAGTAATCTCTACAGCTACAGCAACTTTGATAAAGAAGGGGGCAGCTCAAAAACAGGCAACACTGCTATAAAAAGGGGAAAGGAGGCAATATTGAGGCGCAGATAGAGCAGGTTCTGGGGCTGGACTGCAGCAAACACGGCTAAGGCTGCTCCAAATATAAAGGCACATTATGAGAGAAAGCAAACCAAAACCTGAATGACTGACAAACAAAACCCCTCACAATTTGTTTGATGTGTCCCCCAATGTTGGATTTAAACTTGCGCCACTCTATCATTTGGTATCCAAGAGGCTTTTCACTTTTTCATGCTGCTAAGTGAGCGTGCATGCATCCAGCGTTGCTTCTGTGTCTCTTAGAGAGATTTATGCTCAGGATGTAGTTTTCTTTCCTAGGCCCATCTTTCTTTAGCGATTTTCAACACCTGTAAGAGTGAAGGACGACCTCGTTGCTCAGCACTTGTACTCCCATCTTTTATTTTTTTACATCTGTTTTACTGTCCTCATCCTCTCAGCCTGCTCCTTTGACATCCTCCTATGTGCTTTACATTGTGTCAACACACCAATCACCGAGAAACCTTTAGCTTTGTTATGTCTTTGTAACCTGCTTTCGATGTTGATAACTTTGGACCTCTAGTCAAACAAAAGGGAGAGGAAGTTATATGATACAGCCCATTACTGTGTCAAGTTCAACTGTATCTCTTACTCTTGAAGGTACACAGTTCTATTTTAATGTGCGTGTGTGACCTTTTCTGCCCCTGGTATGCCACCGCGTCACAGGAAGTCAAGACTGACACCTAAGTCACATCAAGTGTCTGCGTGTTTATGTGTTTGTTTGTATCGCAGCGGGACGGGTATGCGTTCATTGCCCTCTCCTGAAATAGGAATCGGAACCACTTCTCTCCACTTTTTACATACGCTCTGCTTTAGCGCTGCTGTTTTTTACATTATTTACTCAGTCAATCCAGTCATACATCAGCTTGTCATCACCAACCTCCATTCCCCCTGAACCCAGCCACTCGGGACTAATCACAACCCTACGTTTCAGTCACTCTGACGCCCGCTCCTCCAGCGCTTGGCGACCGAACTGTCAACATGCCGATGTCAGCCTTTTATGTATCAAATAAAGGTAGAGCAGGCATGGCCCCCTGTGACCCATTTCTTATAATGCATATCCCTGCTTGAGAGGAGGCACTTTAAATGGCCAATGACCATGTTGTAAGGATGTTTTAAGGGATTGTGAAGTCATCCACCCCTCATTCTGACTTTTTTTGTTGCACCGCTATTATTCCTCCTGCCTGGACCCTTTTATCATTTTCAGCTGGACTATATCTCTTTGTCCGTCCGCCCTATTTGATTTCTCTACCCCAACTGTCTCTCCCCATCTCACCACTCCCTTACACATTATTCTCTCCCCCATTCCAGCTTGTCCTCCCCATCTCCCTCCCCTCTAGCCAGGGGAAATGCTCTCTGCAAAACAGCTCCACGCTGCTGTGTATGGCTGCGGGGGCTGAATCAGAGGAAGTACAGCCCACTATGGAATATGGAGACTATTACTGTAATATAAATGCTGCGGCTGGCAGAGTGTGTGCGCTCGCTGGCGTCTGTGTCCGAGGTTTGAAGGTGTAGAGGTGTTAAATGATTAGAACTGTTGAAACATACATGTTAAATGAGTCTGTATGTGCACATGCTGTACTCATTCTCCATTGTTACATTTTAAAATGGTTTCTTCTTGTTGCCAGCAAAGTCTGGCAGTTGTAAAAAAAATAGTATACTCTAAAATGGTCCAGATTAAGTTGAGCAGAGGCAGCACTTAACACTATTTCATGCTATTTTATAAATCCTTCAATTCCAAAGTAATAAATAGCGTATTGCCATTGCTTAAAGGAGGGAAAGAAGGATGAAAGAGGGGGAGGTAGAAGTAGAAGGAGGTGGAGGAGCATGATTGAGGTCTCTTTGAAAAGGTTGGCACAGTCAGGAAATGATTAGGCCACTACAACAACCCCAATAATGACAATAGGGAAAACATGTCTGCAGCCACTACCACTTAGCATCAGGAACAGTATGGTTCCTATTTCAATACAAGAGCAGGATTGTATGTGGGAGGATAGGAACATATAATGTAAAGAGAAGTAATAAGGTGTTACTTACAGGAAGGTTTCACGCTAAGTAGAAAGCTAATGGCGGCAGATTTACCTAAATACTTTTTTTTTTCTTATTTCACACAAAGGCAAGGACTGTAGTAAGAGCTACAACAGCTAGCGAGCTATCGTTAGCTTCATGTTGTTTGAAAACCCTGGCTTACCTGTTATGAATGAATGGGTGTCCGTGTGAAATAGTCCTGAATATGTGGGTAATTATATCATGCTAAAACACTGAGGTTAAAGCTTCAAGCACCACTACCAGGTGTGAGTTTTTTCGTTCATACATGAATCTTTTCCGATGTAGAAAAATGTACCTGGACCAGCAACAGGTGGTGGATCAACCCAGTCTCACGGCATTTCGTGTTCACCAACACGATTTTTAATCTATTGATTCGTGTTCACCATCACGATTTGCCCCTTTTTTTCGTGTTGCACAGCACGATTTTAAAAGCAATGTATTTCTACTGGTAACGTGTTTCGTGCCTGCAGGCTGCAGCACGTCTTTTTCTCCGGTCGGGTCGTGGAAGACCGGAAGCTGTGTGGTTCATAAAAACATGTTCTTACTCAATATCAAGCCACAATTATTGCTTTTATTTTAAATCGTATAATTTCGGATTTTTGTTGCCGTCTGTGAGGAAAATAAACGGGGCTCAGAGCCTCAGGATACTGAAATCTGTATTTTAAAATATTTTTTTCCTTCTAATTTGTTATTCTTTTCAAAATAACACACTGTTATTTACTCACCAATAACACACAATTATCCTTGCTTTTATTTATTGGTTTAATTCCATAATCTCGGGCTTTTTTGGTGTCTGTCAGGAACTGAATTTCAAAATAAAAATAACCGGAAACAGACGTAGGCCTATAAGGGACAGTTCGAGCATCATTGCGATTGTCAACATGTCTGAGTTTAGGATGGCCGAAGACACTACACTACCCATAATCCCCAGCTATCGTGTAGGACTACAGTTCCCGTAAGGTTACGCAGAGCGTCAAACAGCTGTGTGAAATGGAACGAAACCACGCCCGACTATCCAAAACTGGAATCGAACACCCCTCCAGAACTACACATGCTGGCTATTGTGTTTCGTAAAATGTTCTATGGGACGTCTCTTCTGAACGTTTTCGTTTTTCCCACAATTAGAAGTTGCCATTATTAAACACATTGGTGTTATCAAATGTAAAACATATAATTAATAAATGGGTGAAAATCACTTGTGTCCATAATGCGCAGCATTAATATATACCCACATGACAGCTCATTGCTACTTTGTAATTCTACTCCACGACAATTCAGAGGTTAACCTGGTATTTTTACTCCACTGCATTTATTTGAGTTACTTTGCAGATTCTGATTAATTATGTGAAATATAAACAACCCTTAAATCAGACTTTAGTTACACCTGAGTAAAATTCAGGTAAGGTGATTGTCAAGTGCCAACAATCAGGAGAGATATTTGATAGTTGGTGCTTGAGAAGACTAAACATGTATCTGCAATTGATATGAATGGAAACAAGTAATAAAGTATATTCATTACTCGTTATTCTCTACTAATAGTTAATTAAAGACTGTATATTATGGCTATTTTGCACATCCCTTTCAAGATTTTCAAAGGTTTATTGACATATCATATACACAACTACGGTGTAGTTATGCAATGAATGAAAAACTTGGGTCACAGGTTCCTCAACAGTGCATTACAAGACATCTATCAATATGTGTGTACCTCCACCATTAAACTGTCATATTCTGCACATTTCTTATACTATCTACATACATAAGAGTATAATTAATGTGTATAATATCAGTTAAAATAAGTGCTTCAACATAGTTAACATTGCAGGAAAGCAATATGTTAGACGTTAATTACTTTGTCAGGCTTAATATTTAATGTTTAAATAAAGGTTAATCCGTTTTTCTGTTTTGCACCTCCTCCTATTAATATCTGTGTACATCCTGCACTAAACTGTTTTATTGTAGAGATCACTTATAGTATCTTCTTGATTTTGTATATTCTATATTTCTATATTTATACTTTCCCCCTATGAAAGTATGTACTCTTAATATTTTTTTAATCAAATATAACACATAAAAACAATAATTCAATAACGTGCTTTAACCACTAGGTGGTGCACACAAGGTGCACACAGCCATAATAACTTTGTATTATTAGTGTGTATGTACAACATCTTAAGATGTATAGTTTTATGCATGCTTTCACATCATTTTACAGCATATTGCTATACTATTTCAGACTCAGTAGCCTATTTACATTCTTACATTCAAAGAACATCAGTAATATCTTTGCAAACTACAGTCCTTTTCTATCAGCTGTGCACCGTTATGATGTAAATATAACCTATCTATGAATTAGATCAAATGTAAAAGTCAGCCGAATTAGTGTTGATACTGCAAGGAGACGTATTGTGTGAAGAGAAATTGAAGATGTTGTTTAATTGTTGATATATTTATGATCCACGTCAAGTATTCAGTTTCGGCGCCATTTCTTCCAGTTTTTCCAAAGGTCTACTCATCAGGGCTCTCTAAATAAAGAACTACGGTAGATCTGTAATATGTAATGCAGCCGAACCGTGTATTACAATGCCGTTATGTGATGACTTTCAAAGAGAAAAGCAAGAGCACTCGGAATTAAGTATTATTTTATACTTTTAAAATGTTTTCCGGATTTCATATAATATAAACACCAAATCCCAGCATGCATTGCGGCTAACACATCCAATCAGCGAGCTTAAAACCATAGCTGAGGATCTTGGGTAATCGCTCGAAATGCCTAAGTCTGTTTCCTGTTATATTTATTTTGAAATTCAGTTCCTGACGGACGCCAAAAAAGCCCGAGATTATGGAATTAAACCAATAAATAAAAGCAAGGATAATTGTGTGTTATTGGTGAGTAAATAACAGTGTGTTATTTTGAAAAGAATAACAAATTAGAAGGAAAAAAAGATTTAAAAAAATACAGATTTCAGTATCCTGAGGCTCTGAGCCCCATTTATTTTCTTCACAGACGGCAACAAAAGTCCGAAATTATACGATTTAAAATAAAAGCAATAACTGTGACTTGATATTGAGTAAGAACATGTTTTTATGAACCACACAGCTTCCGGTCTTCCACGACCCGACCGGAGAAAAAGACGTGCTGCAGCCTGCAGGCACGAAACACATTACCAGTAGAAATACATTGCTTTTAAAATCGTGCTGTGCAACACGAAAAAAAGGGGCAAATCGTGATGGTGAACACGAATCAATAGATTAAAAATCGTGTTGGTGAACACGAAATGCCGTGAGACTGGGTTGGGTGGATAGTCATAAGATTATAAGGGATGCAAACAACTCAAAGCTTGGCCTTCCTTAGGGAAGAAATTGAGCCTGAGCAGAAATCTGTTTTTTTTGTATTGTCTATTACACCATATATTGATACAATACTTCTCTTAAAATCCCACACGAACTGTCATGGGGTTCAGCGGCAGTGTGTGGTTTATGGTCTTTAGGCAGCATGAGGTCTGAGACTTAGGTCACCAGGACACAATATCTCCTGTATCCCCTACAGCCTTCTCCTGCCATTTATTACGACTTTACCAGATTTCTTCATAAACAGAAGAATACATTTTTCCGGAAACCTGGTGGTACCAGGTCCAGTTTGTTTAGTTTAACATTTGAGTGTGACGCGATCTTGGTTGTCATTTCGTTTTAGTTTCTAGCCTCTGAATTTGTGCTTGCGTCACTAGAGCTCTGATATTTGAGTGTTGTGCCAGCCCACACAAACCTAACGCCAGGCAACACATGACCACCAGCAGTGAAACAGCAAGTGATGCTCCGCTGTTCTCTACTCATCCCTGCAATGCTGATTTGCGGGATTTACAGCTCTATCTGTGTGTTTTCACAGGGCCTCCAGGAAAGCGTGGACGGATGGGAAGAAGAGGGGAAGCCGGTAAGTGATGGCCTCCACCTGCTCTGTTCTGCTTTCCTCTTCTTTTTCCTGAAAGACTATTCTCCTCTCTCTAACACTCTCTCTCTTCTCTGGGGTGATTGGATGAGTTGAAGGGCTTGTAAAAGCAGTGACCCGAGAGTCAGGACGTTGGGATGATGGGCTGCAGTAAGCCCTTCCCCCTGTCCCTCCCTATTTGTGCGGACATAATGCTAACATCAGCCATGTGGTTGCACTAACTTTACCCAGATGTCAGTCGCTCTCGTTGAGCGGTAGCAGCTGCTGTAGTACGAGCCTAATGAGATTCTCCGTTGCCGACATCACTACCCGCCATTATTGTGCTGCTCTTTCTTTCCACCCAGACCGCAAAACACTCATCGAGGAACCAAAACATTGCAGAGACATAATTCTTGTTACTCAAAAGGTCGTCATGACAGATAGAGCGGATGTTACTCAAGTTTGAGTCACTCTCGTTTTAATTGTCTTTTATTGAGTGTTGACTCAAATTGTGGAGCGACATTGTTTGAAGATTCTATCAAAACCTGCAGGACTGAAGTTGTTCTGCAGGATATGTGTCCAAACTTCCAGTCTGGCTGTGATTCATCGTTGTGGATTAGGCTAGATTAAATCTGTTCCTGTGAATATGTTGACTAACATTTATTGCTCAACTGAGTGCACCAAGATCCTTCCTGAAGGTCTCGTGTCCTTTTTAAAGCAGTAGAGTATATTTCAAATTAATTATTGCAATTTTCTTTATACCATATATTTACCTTTTAGTTTTTTGACATAGAATATTCAATGATGGCTTGAGGCATATCTAAAGTTTATTATGCAGTGCCATGGTGTGAATTCAGTTTTCTATCTCTCGCTAGAAGCATTTAATATTTTTCATAAATGAAAAGCAACAGTTGGACAG
This sequence comes from Pseudochaenichthys georgianus, assembly GCF_902827115.2. Lineage (NCBI taxonomy): Eukaryota > Metazoa > Chordata > Actinopteri > Perciformes > Channichthyidae > Pseudochaenichthys > Pseudochaenichthys georgianus. The sequence goes on from NC_047512.1 coordinate 23,484,333, forward strand.
TCTCCCTTCCCCAGCCTAAATGTATCTCTGATTCAAACTAAAGTTATAAATCTTCCACAACAACAAGTGATAAATGGTCATTACATTTTCAAAAAGTAATTCCCTTAAACAGCCAGGCACTAAAGTTTGTAGCAAACTCTCAAGCTGAAGTTAAAATGTTTTTGGGGCTAACCCAGTGCAACGTTGTGGCACTCTAATGTGCTTTTAATAGTTTTTGGAAATCAATAGTTGGTGGTTCTGGTATTCGCTTGGGATTAATTGACAGTTATAAAAGTCACCAGACCACATACCCTCTTAAGTATCACATGAACTCTGAATCAACATAGATGCGGAAATCCCCAATCACAGGAAAAATTAAATACATTTTTTTTTTGATTTCGATTTTGATATACTTTATTAATCCCCGTGGGGAAATTGTTTCTCTGCATTTGACCCATCCTAGTGTTAGGAGCAGTGGGCAGCCATTTTGAACAGCGCCCGGGGAGCAGTGTAGGGAACGGTGCCTTGCTCAGGGACACCTTGGTAGCACTTGGTCTTGCCGGGACTTGACCTTCCAATTGCCAAGCCAAGTCCCTATCGACTTCGCCACCACCGCCCTTTCATATTTCATAAGGGTGGTGTGTATTTCCAGCCACTTTCCAACAGGAAATTGTTTTCCAAAGGGATTATCGTTACGGGAAAGCACATCGTTAAGGTTTCTCCTGAAATGGGACTCATTGGCTGCTTGCTGTTTGTCGCAGGATGGTCTGTCTCGAACGATGAGGCTGTGTTTAGGTTGTCTCTCTTGTTGTTTACCTTTGCGTCCTCATCTTGCAGTCTGGGTAATATTGTGTAGAGGTAGTTGGCATGGAGAGATTGTTGCGCCATCCTCTTGCGAGTGACTCCAGCTTTTTACAAGATCAGAGAAGGTTTTCCCTGTTCTTCCCGAGAAAAAAACAAATACGAGTGGAGAGGAACAGAACCAAAACCGGACAACAGGAAAGAGGGCAGACAGAGTAGTTTAGCGTCTTTCGCCTTCTCTCCTTCGACAACACTCAATGTTTTTTATTCTGTTTGCTCTTTTACTTCTTTTCTTTTGTCGTATGTTTACCTTTCTCTCTCTTTCTTTCTCATTAGTCTCCAGACTTGCACACACCTGTCTCAAGTTCAATGGTTAACGCTGGTCTAACTGTTGCTCTCTAAGCAGGCTGCATTTGTTTACCTAACTGTCTGGCCCAGAAGGCCTTTTTCCCAGCGTCTAGACGCAGCTGAAGTTGGTTGACTTGCTCTTCATGCCTCATAAACCCTGACACCTCGGTCATGTTTTTTCCTTTTCACCTTCTCACCCCAACCACCTTCTGTTTTTCATCCCTTTTTCTACTTCTCATATCCCCAAATTTCCCTTTGTCTTGAATCAAACTACAATCTTCAAGGCTCACAAAGATTCTGGTCACATTAGCAATACTTTTTTGAATGCTTTAATAGTGACAAAACTCCACAAATATTCCACTTTCTCAGAAGGAGGTCTGTTTTCAATCTTGTTGAGTTTATGTAGATGTTTAGTGTGTTGCATGGATGCTGATGAGCTTTGTTGTTCCAGGACAGCACTGGCGGCATAGTGGCCAATCGTGCCACTGTAACTGTGCAATCACATAAATCAGCATCATGATTAGTTTCAAATTGTTATCAGATAAATATTAAGCAATCACCAATAAAGTGTATTTTAATGGTAAAATTATAAATTCAATTTGAAGGGTTTGAATGGTTTATTGCCGCCCTTGGCATTGGACTTTTAAGAGATTGTTTTTCCTTTATAAGAATAGTCCATCAACATCAGAGGGGCCTTTTGATCATTACTGTTGTTTTTGGTTAGTCTGAGTAAGAAAAGCAGAATGTACTTATTGCTGCTGAGGCTCAACATCAGAGAATTTCAATCGGATCTGAAAAACTGCCTGGAGTAATACTGAAGCCATCTTTTTTTATGCTTTAAATGGACATACAGTTTGCCAGCACACCCCCAACTTTTTATGTCCTCCGTTTCATGCACCCAAATCTTAGGAAACAAAGTATTCACATGACTTCATATCCTAATGCAAAACATGGCCCAATATCCAGAAGTCTGTTTATCATAACAGGTTCACCACAAAGTCCATTGGCAGTGGCTCTAATGAGCTTGTTCTGTTCCATATTTAGCTGGTTAATTACAGTCATCATCTTACAAACTACATTGCATGCGCAGTTTTTTTGTTGTTGCTCACCACTGTCCCGAGGAACTGATTGCTGTACAAACCAGTGGTAACCATAAGTCCCATATGTTGTGCTCCATTATTTTCTAATGTCTAATTTCTCTTTCTCTCTTTTTCTGTTGCAGGCCTGCCTGTAAGTATAATTCCATCTCATCCAGGTAGTATTAAAAACCACTCATAAGTTACTGAACGTGAAGCCTTTTCTCTTCACTATACAAACAACGGATTTCTCTCTCACCTGTAAAACAAGAACACACAGACACACACTCACTCACACATGTGCATCCACATAGTGCGGCAGTAAATGGACCACCTAGAGAGCTATGTGTGTGTGAGCTAGTATCTCTGAAAGTGTGTGTGGGTGATGGTCAGGGAGTTATTTTCCTCTGTGGGACAATAACTCCTGCTGACACTCATACAAAACACATACAAAAACATACAAAAACACAAGTACACAAATACTAACTGGACACGACTGCTGCCTCCTGGTTTGGATTTTTTTTAATTAAATGTTGTGACCTGTCTGTTATTTTATTTTTTTAATCGGAACGTTTTAATCACATGTGGCGCAGATCAGATATGCAGAGGTGCAGCTTATACGATCTGTTACACACCATGACGCAATTCCAGAAATATCGGAGTGGCGTGTTAAGCTGACGTTTTTAAATCCATGAAATGGTTTTGTTGGAGAAAATTGTCTCTGCAGCTGGTTTACACTAAGACCACACCCCATGTGTACCGTTTTGCCCATAAAATCGAGGAAAGGTGGGTCAACGTGAAATCACTTCCTACTCCACAAAGTAACACTCTGTCAGTACAATTTGTCTGAGTCAAGTTTATCGGCTGGAAGCTTTAAAAATCGACACAATGGCAATTTGCCTTACCTTTATAGCTCACGTTTGAAAGCAGATGTTAACGGGTGCCAAACACCTCGGATGTAAGCCATACATTGTTAAACTGGGAGTCAAAAGTAGTAGTTTAAACACACTGTACTGAACAATGTAGCCTTCAGTCAATAAGTCTACCTCTAAACTCAATATGGAGTCATTCAATCTATTCAAAAGTCTTTGTACAAACTAGAATAAAATGAACGAAGACCCTGCATGGCGTTAAAAACTTGTCTCGTTCAGAATGAAGTGTTACATGTATACAGTATACAGGGTGGTGTGTGCAGCTGTCTAACCTGTCTCAATGCTTCATGCTTTAATCTCTAACCTCACCAGGGCAAGGCTGGACGGGATGGATACCCGGTAAATTTGATTTGTTATTTATCCTTTCACTCTTCAATTTACCCAATCATGCCTCCATTTTCCTTTTGTTTATTTCCTCTGGATTTATTCCAACTTTTCCTGCAGCTTCAGCAGTCCTTTTTCTGTCTCTCCACACATTACTCTAATCTTCCTGTTTCCTTGCCTCTTCATGCTCCCTTCAACATTTGCTCCTCTCCAAGTATGTATCCTGCCCCATCACTGAGATGTAACTCAAATACAAAGAAAGTTGTATTTAAACACAAACAGAAATAGCCAGCCCGAGAGTGGCAGGATGGGATGAACGTCTTTTAAGAAAATTGTAAAGCATCACAAATGACTCACTCAAGGCTGAAAATAGTGCCATAAAACATATTTAGCGCATGTGTGAAAATGAGTAAACATGAACAGTAATCCAAGTAGTAAACACACTGACCGATTTTGTGAAGATCTCATCTGTAAACATAAACCGCAGAAGTGTAAACAATGGCAAGGAAAATTTGAAACATTCTTCCACACATTTTAAATGGGATTTACTGTTTGAACTACATAACTGAGAACATCCTGGCTACTGAATACAGAGCAGATCACTGTTTTCTAGACTTGTGAAATGAACTTAAAGGTAACTGTAAGTACATTTAATTTATGTTGAGGTACTTATACTATACTTAAGTATTTCCTCTTCTTGTTATCCTAAACTTGTACTCCACGGAAATATTGTACTTGTTCCTCATGTCATTTATTTGATAGCTTTACTTCATTTCATTTCATTTCAATCTTTATTTCAAACAGATTAAAAAAATAACAAATATGAAAAAACAGAATACCGTATTGTTAAAATACAGTATTTATCCACATTCATGATACAAAAAAGGTCTTCATATTAATAATAATAATAATAAATCATATGTGTCCGAAAGGGAGAAGGAGGAAGCAAATGCTTATTAATTCTCACCCCTTAATTGATCAATGATTGTCCTTTAAATCATTATGCAAGTTATTCCTACTTACATTTACATTTATACATACACAATAATTTCTCATCTTCAATCACCTCTCTTCATTCTCATAGTTTTCCAAAAAAGTGTTTCTGTACATCCTTTTAAACTATGCTTGTGCTTTTAGCATTTACTTTGAAGTTTGGGTTTTAATACAACAAATTAACCTATAAATTATAATGTATTATCAGTTTTAAGCTATTCAGCAGCACATTTAGTAAGTTAATCAGCCCCAAAGCAACAATAACTACAATCCAGTAATATATTTGATGACTCAACTAGGGATGCCAGCGATTATTCGATTATTCGAATATTCGCTACAGTCTCCATAATCGAATATTATTTTTAAAAATCGATTTTATTTATATATTTTTATTTTTTTTCCGATTTAATCGATTATTATTCGCCAGGGCTGCCGAATAATAGATTTTGATCATGGTCAGTTTCTGGCAACCCTAGACTCAACTAGTACTTTTGGGTATATTTTGATGCTATGTCATTTCAATTTAGGAAAATTAAGAATGCAGGAATTTCTTTACAATATTGTTTTGCTACTTTTACTTAGTTAAAATATCTGAATACTTCTTCCCCTGCTTCCGCTTTCCACCAGTGATGCCTAACACAAGACTGAGTGTGTTCTTGTCTTATCCTGAGATACAGCGGCCTCTTGTGGCCTCAGACTTCTGGCTTTCTCCACAGCTTTTGAGTTAAAACACAACGGCTCTGTTGCTGATTCGTCCTGTAGCCATCATCATATTCTCATCATCTGATACAGATGCACCCTCATGATTCATCACAACTGGATGTGTGTGCAGTTCACATGAAGCCTGCTGTGTACATGTTTAGTGAGACACTCTGACCCGCTAGGTTTAAACCCCCTGCTCTGTCTGGTTGCCATGGCGACCCTCACTAGTTGCCCCGGTGTTGTGTTGCACGGCGTCTTGTTTGTTGTATTGTCGTGTCTCACTGGGAATTTTGGGAAGTTCATTACCCACGGGGCTCGCTCCCAGTCAGATTCCCAGTCTGCCTGGCACTGCTCGGCCCTCCTAACGGGAAATGCCTGCTGATAATTACAGACAGGTGGACCGAGAGAGCAGAGTGTACACATTTATTTTTGTTTGCCCGTGACTCCATTCATCTCTGTCACTGTCTTCATTAGACAACTCAAAGCTGTGCCAGTGTTTCTGTTTTTCACTTTAAAACAGCTGCTTCGTTAGATGTACATCTTAATAATCTGGCTAATCCTTCACTGTCTAGTCAGCATAATGAAGTCCCTATAGTCGTTACATAAGCCTCCTCTTATGATGCGTATATGATGCCTAAAGAAGCTGCGTGTATGAAGTTACCGTGAAATAACAGTAGATTAATCATACTGACAATTAACATGGACAGCACATTATTTCATTTAGCAGCAGAGATGATCAGGTTTCAAGCACTGAAGCTTAAAAAGGGCCACTCTTCCTATTGGGTAGCAGTGTTTGTGTATCTGTGTCCATATGTGCAGATGTGAGTGAACTCCATCCAAGTGCTCAGAGCTGTGGGTGTGTGTGTGTTTTCACACCAATAACTTATCTCACGGACTGCTTTTAGGGAAAAGCATGCTCACATAAACACAAATAAGTCAAAACCAGAGTGCACTTATTTGTCTTGTGCCAGTAAAAGTTATTTCTTTTTTTTCCCATTGTTAAAACATACAGCTAGATCCCTTACCAGCACGTTTCTCTCACCCTCATTACAGTGCTTCTCTGTCAAATTCAAGCCTTTAAACCTCAGCAGGCAGGACTCTTTTAATGGTGGAAGTGAATTAATACAATCATACTTTATTCCATTTTCTGCTAATGTTGTAGTTAAAAGTTACTTTGCAGATTCAGATTAATAATGCAAAACATAATAACGTTGTATCAATAAATGTTGTATTATTCTAGGTTAAGATAGTAATTTATTGATCTTAGGGGCAATATAGGAACAATCCAGCAACAATACAATTAGTCACACGTTTAACAGCTGTGTCATTGACGTGATGTACACATTAATTCATCCATTGTTACATTAATATCATATAAATTCACCTGAAATGCTATTCTAATTCAATTATGTTTGGATGCCTATATGTTATGAGTTTTGATTGACTTGACAAGGTATTTTTTACACTGTATTCCTCTTATTGCCATCGCTGAGCAATTGTTATACTGGCAAGTTATGTGCAAACACGTGCACATGTTTGCCAGTGTGTGAGCGGACATGTGCTGCACCTCATTCTGGGGGCATACACATGTCTCATGTTTCATCACACTAATGCATGCAGCAGTCCACTTCCAGTGAAGTATTAGTTATGTGATAAACAGAGTTAATGACAAGCGGCCCAAGCATAACTGTGTGTGTGTGTGTGTGTGTGTGTGTGTGTGTGTGTGTGTGTGTGTGTGTGTGTGTGTGTGTGTGTGTGTGTGTGTGTGTGTGTGTGTGTGTGTGTGTGTGTGTGTGTGTGTGTGTGTGTGTGTGTGTGTGTGTGTGTGTGTGTGTGTGTGTGTGTGTGTGTGTGTGTGTGTGTGTGTGTGTGTTCCTCCGCTCATAAATCATAGACGAGGGGTTTCAGAAATGGGCCTTACCGCTGTCAAACAATCAAAGTCAAGCAGACTGACACAACAGTGCTGAAGGGTAAACACACACACCAGTTGATTCTCGTTCATATGTCCAGCCACTAGTTTGTTTATACTAAAGTTCCGGTCTGTGACAGGCAGCGGCCCTCACTCAGCAGAGACAGGCTAAGGCCTCCATTGTTCAGCCGAGCGCAGATTAAAGCCAGACTGTCACTCCAAAACATGTCATTGATTTTCTGTCCCAAACACAGAGCACTCTGATATGCTTTATTGTGCTCCTTGGTTCTTGATGCAGCCACTATCCTTTTTCATGTATCACAATGTATCCTGTAGGAATGACATAGAGTTGTGTCCCAGTAGCAACATGAGAGGAACTGGAGTCTGACAAATATAGGCAGCTAACTCTGAGAGAGCAAAAGACAATATCAAAGCAGGGAAGTACAACAAAATAATGGAAAGAGTTTTCTCACTCACAGCGTGTAACTTCATTTTTTTTTGTGACACACTACCACGTGTGTTTTGGCTGAGATGTCTGCTCAGATGTGCAGACACAAGGTTTCACGCAGCATCCTCAACAATTACACCTTACTGGATAATTAGCAGTCTGCACCGCAGGGAGTCCAATAAAAGACAGCACAGACACCTCTCGCCTTTGGGATTAAGATACACACATGTATGAGCATGCACACACACACCTACACAAACATAGACACAGAGAAATGCCCCCCTGCAGGCCAAGTTATTTTCCAGAAATGTGCCTAATTGGTGGGAATGCAGAGTCAAACTTTTTTTTTTACTGAGGGCCGCTGCAGGAAGCGATGGCAATGCAGACTAGAAATACACACAAAGAATACGCACACATAAAGAAAAGGCATTATTTAATTTCCCCCACAATCACTTGATGTGTTTGTGGTAATCTCAGACACATATTCTTACTTTTTCTCAACATTATTCTCCAATTTTTTTTCTGCAGCCTGATCCATTTCTGGTGAGAGATGAATATATGTTCCTAGTGGTCTTTTTTCGAAATTAAAATTCATGCTCATTTTCCATCCTTGCAGACTCTTGTTGACCGTATATCTTTTATACACTGTAAGTAAACTATAACAAGTCAGCTATCAGAAATAAAGCACAAAATGGATTAAGGGCCACATATCAAAATACAAAATACAATTTCCTTAAACATATTCCAATCCATAAAAGCTACTGGCCCATTTCTGCTGATATTAAAGTGGACCTATCATGCTATATTTGAAACATATATTGTAGGGCCATACCTATATAAAACACGTCTGTGAAGTTTGTTTTTTCAAAATACCAATCAGATCATGCATTTTAGCCATGCCTCATTTCGCTCTATTTGCTCTTTTCCAGCCCTGTTTTTGCAAGGGGCTGTTCTGCTTTTGTGGCAGACTACTGCGCCACTTACAGGCCTGGCATATGTACTACAGCATCTCCAGCGCTTTCGAGCAGTCTCTCATTCCCCTGATAGGTGGAGAGTTGCCCATATAGGCGGAGCACCCCTTTTCTGACGTCATAAAAATAATAATCAGATCCGTTGCAGCCCCGTTTCTAGAGATTTGGGTATGGAGGAAAAGAGAGAGGGTTGTGTTTTCTGACACTTGGTGAGTTCCCTGACACACCAAGGACATAGGGGAGCCCTTTAAGTTAGGCTCATATATTTTAAAGTCTGCCTTTTTCATTTTGTTACAAAAGAAAGTCTTTGTGATTGAATTATAGCTCCAGGTTGCTATAGTAGCTCTGGGTCTTATTTTATTCCATATTGGATAAGTTAGTAGGTCATAGAGGTTAACGTATCTTATACTGCTGGTGTATGCAAGCTGTCAGCTTCCAGATATTAGATAAACCCCTTTATTGTTTCTTGTTGTAAACTAAACCCTCTCTCCCACACACAAAGGAAGAAACACACAGCTTTAGTCCCAAACTGGCACAGGCTACTGTGTGTCTTATTAGCAGCCATACCTTTGTCTGTTTTTGCTCTGGTTCAGACTCCGCAGCCGATGACCTCACCCTGTGCACCTCGTCGACTCATCCTTGCGTGTCTTGCCCTGATAAGCGCTGCCAGATGCAGAGCGATCACTGCGTCCACACACATGTATATCCAGAGAAAAGGACACAGATAACAGATCACAGTGACATGTGCAGGCTGATTAAAATGCTCTGCCTGACATGACAAACACATTGTGCTGCATTTATAGAGTGCTGAAACTACAACCTGCTCTGTGTAGCATCCACTGTACGATCCTTACTCACAACTTTTGCCACTCATGATCAAATAATGGTCATTTGATCCCTTTCAGTTTTTCCACCCCATCTAGGTAAACTTCTGCTTATTTTAGGGGCTTTCAATAATAAATCCTCAAAGGCTTTTTTCTTGTACTTCTCTTTTATACAGACAAACTACTTATGTTATTAAAGTGAGATGTTATTTTACAGAGGGCCAGCAAATTATTACATAACCTTTTGATGGGGAGTTGTTCCAAGGTATGATTCCCTCCTTCCTGCTTCTACTTTTCCTTCCATCCTTATGTGCCACTGTCCATCCATCAACGCTGGCTGTGACGACACTGGTAGTTTTTTTCTAAAGGACCTCAGGGCAGAAAGCATCCACAGGCCTGCTAAATCAGAGAGATGAAGAGAAAAACCCAACTCAAGGAAGTCATCCAAGGCCAGAGATGGCAATAGTTAATGATGGCTTCCAGTCTGAAGAGGCACCAGGGACCTGTTGCATAAACAAAGAGTAGTCTTGACCTTAGACTGTCAGGTCAGACCCGTCTGATTAAGCCTGTCTGTTGCATAAATATTAAGACTTAGTTTATTTAAGGGGGTAAAGTTAGCCACGTCTCCACCTGGCTTAGCCTAAGATAAGAGCTTTGTTGCAAACAACTGTCAGAACCATTAGATAACTATTTAGTTCATCACTTTAAGCAACTTACTTCAGTTGTTTTATCCCTTAAATGTAGCTAACTTTTTTAACAGTTCATTCATTACTTTTAACTTCTTGTAGCCTACAACATTCTTTTCTAAACATCTTTAGCACTTCTAAAGACCGTTAGATTTATGCGGTTGCTCTTTCTGGTTTTTTCTCCCATTTAATAACACAATATGTTCTGAACGCTATTCCTTAGTAGGAACATGTTGATTTATTGCCACTAAGTGTGGCCATTGCATTGACCAAGTTTTCTCTTTTTGTGAAATGAATGTCTTATTTCCCCCATAATGCTGTGTGCGACAGGCTTTTTAAGACATTTCTATGTATCTGGCCAGGACTGTGAGACTCAAGGAACCCTGCAATAACTGTTAGCTTAACGTCAAGTGTTGTCATTAAGGAGGAGGTCAACACTAGCCTTTACTACATACATCACTTTTAAGTGTTTTCAGAAAGGTTGATCTTAGTGTTCCTTTATGTTTGAAAAGGTATCTAAAGGTTTCTGCCTTTGAACTGAGACTTGCTTTGCAGAGGAGGTTCAATGACTGCTGGGCTTCTTTGGTGAGGTTAACAAAGTGGATCGTCCAGCTGCTGTTTCAGCTTGGGTGAGCCGGACAGGGACTTTAAACGTATTCAACCGCCTGCTGGATTATCTCACCACAAACACACAGAGACACGGTGGATGTGCGGTTGTGTGGAAGTTCAATACAGCTGGGCTGAATCCACCAAGGGGTCTCTCATGTTGGAGACCACACTCTAAATCTTAGAATAATTATAAATCAACTGGAAACGTCTTAATATTTGAGTCTCATGTGTGCACTTAAACACGGACACACACACAGTTAAATGGGGCAGGATATACATAAAGGATTTGTATAAAAAGTTCTTAATTTTCCTGCTTTTTTTTCCCCAATCATTGCAGCTGTTTCTCTTGTTTACAAGCATGCTTTTTACTGTCCTCTCTGCAAACGTTTTTCTTGCCAAATTCACTTAACTGTTTTTCCTAAGTTGAGATCACTTGCATTGTTTTTTCTAAGAGATACGGAGACAAGACTCAAACATTATTACAATACTTATAAATAACAGCCGGTTAATGATATTTTATGGGGGCAGATTGTCAGTGGATTTAAACAAATGCCTTAATCATATTTTATTTTATTATTATTCACAGCGGACTTGTTTTTGAAGCCACTCATCAAAGGAGTAGTTTAACATTTTTGGAAATATGTTTAACTTCCATTTTAAGATTTAGACTTAGAGTACACTAATGTGTAATCTGTACTAAAAACTTAAATGTGTTTTTTTTTGTTATATTATGTGCAAGGTTCCAGACTTTTCTTCTGCCAATGACATTAGATATTTAAATGTAAATGTAAACTAACCTTTTCTTGGCTCTAGCTCATGTGTGCGCTATAACCACTTTTCCAAAAATGGCAAACTATTAATTTTAATGATTTTGTTTTGCTTTTTTTTTGTCTTTTGCCATAATGTTTGTCTTTGATTCAACAGGGTCCTCTTGGCTTGGATGGGAAACCAGTGAGTATTCCAAAAATCAAATGTGTGAAATTTGCTTTAGGGGCTGGCAATAGTTTTATTTAAATCTATTTTCTTCTCATTTCAGGGTTCTCCAGGTCCTAAGGGAAGCCAGGTACACATCACACACCTGTTGTTATTGTTTTTAATAACACATATAAATTACACTTAAGCAAATCCTTGTCAAAAATCTTCTGAACATACAGGTGGGCCATTGGCCTGTGATAAAGTAAGACAGGTGAGGCTTACTAAACCAGCACCTGTCTTATTTCATCAATCATGTTTACTGTTCCTTAGGGAACGCTGCAACTGAGTGAAAAAACGCCGATAGCCGTCTTGTTTCCTGTTCCAGCTCTTAAGTCATCTCAGGGCTCACAGTCACGGGGGACTCATGGCTCAACTAAACCGAGCACTTCACCTTTGAGTCTCATCCATCACACCGCTGCACCCCCAGACACACCCAGCTGTAGCCAGGAAACAGGCCTAGCACAGAGAACAGGTCACACACCAGTGGGAAAAGGGAGGGAGAGAATACAGTTTACAACCTCTACGGGGGCTCTTTAAAAAGTAATTATTGTACCCTCTCTACCCCCGTCTCTGGTCGCTGTGCCCACGAGAAGGACAAGTCATCTGCTGTAAACTCCTCACAGCAAAACGAGAGCTGTTTGAATAGCGACTCTCTAAACACCGTTAAGTTGTTGTTTCCTGCAAAAAGAGACCTCAAGCTGGGTCTGTCTTTTAAGAGGACAAGCCCAATCATAGAGCCTCCGTAAAACCCCAGCAGGTGTGACACAGACCTCAGGACCAGAGTGGCCTTAGTACTCAAGGGAGATAAAAACAAGAGAATAAAGGATGAAAGAAGTTTGAATATCACACATTACATTACATTACATTACATTGCATTTAGCTGACGCTTTTATCCAAAGCGACTTACAATAAGTACATTCGACCAGGAAGAGTACATCAGGTTTCATAGAGCCAAACATTTCAAGTGCTACTCAACTGGCTTTAGATAAGCCAGTCCTTTATTAGTATATAAGTGCTCTGTTAGCAGTTCTTTGTTAGTCGTTCTATCGCTCGAGGTGGAGTCGAAAGAGATGAGTTTTCAGTCTGCGCAGGAAGGTGTGTAAGCTATCTGCTGTCCTGATGTCAATGGGGAGCTCATTCCACCATTTTGGAGCCAGGATAGCAAACCCACGTGTTTTTGCTGATGGGAACTTGGGTCCCCCTCGCAGCGAGGGTGCAGCGAGTCATTTGGCTGATGCAGAGCGAAGGGCACGCGCTGGGGTGTACGGTTTAACCACACACCTACAGGAGAAGTGGTGTGCTGTCACTTCCTCCTCCATCTCTTCTCTCCCTGAACAGAAGGAAAGAGCAGAGCATGCAGGAGATAAGCTGCAGTCTGTCATCATGTGGCCAGTCACATTAACAACATGCTTATCCTCTGCACCAGGCCTCCCCCTCTTCAGTACTCCTGAACACAATTACAGCTCCAGTTCAGACAAAATGTCTACCAGACAGAGAAGAGGTGAGGAGAGGGGGAACAAATCAGAAAAAGGATTCTTCATGCCAGATTGCATGGCAGATTTAGAGGCTGAATGAAAGCAGGAGGAGTGTGTGAAATACAGTATGGAGTGAGTGAAAAGAATAGACAGTTTAGAGAACAAAGACGTGAAAAGGGTGATTGGGTTGTAAGAGTTTAGGTCTGCTTCCTGTAGTCACTTTAAGAGAGACATGGGCTAAGGTCAGAGACAGTAGCAGGAGTCCATGTAGTCCTCGCTGCCAGGCTCTAGTCTGTAATGCCGCCACATTTTGGGTTCTTGTGCCACTGAGTCCGGCAGACTAAGAGATGGAAAAGGCACAAATAAACCAACTGGCGGGATCAGATCATCTGTGGCTCTGGTGTTCATGAGACGATATCACAGAGTCACTGTGTGTCAGCATCTCAACTACTTCACATGAGCACAGCCTGCCGACCGTGTTTTTAGTTAACGTTTGTGAAATGCGCTCAGAAAGAATCAGAATCAGAATACCGTTATTCGTCCCACAGAGTGGAAATTGAAATGTGTTACAGCAGAAAATAACCAAAGACAGCTTAATGTTAATGACAGCTAAGAAGTATTTTTTTGTTTTTTGTAACACAATTTACAAAATACACATACGAAGTGACTTGTTATTGAACAGTCTCCATGGCATTAATAAGTGGTATTACTTACTTGCCTTCCCAATTGATTGAATGCTTCCTGGTAGCAGGTTGAAGACAAACGGTTTTATGATATACGTTTCTGATATGATAACTGATTTATGTTGACCAACTGTCTCCGATTATCTCCTCCTTCAAACAGGGACCAGCCGGACCCAAGGGAGATAAGGTATGCTTCCACAACCCTGCCAGACAAGTCAATGCATAGCATGGATGTTTTTCTTTGTCACAGGCGGAGAGCTTCACACACACTTACAAACACCTGACAGGTGTTCTCTGCATCGCCCTCCCACGTTATCGCTTTCACTGCACGTCCATCAAACAATCCATAGATTACATTTAGTTATGTAGAAGCTCGTATACGTCTTCTCACATTCTCACGTCAAGGAGCGCTATACAGGTTTACAGGCCTTCCACAGTGCTCGATGATAGCCAGATGTTTTGCCGCTCTGTGAACCTCTGCCCAGCCTGAGATGTGAGCGACTGTAATAGCTCATGCTTGTGGTCATTTGTGTACACACCGATGGGTAACTTTGCATGTGTACGTTTTTGCACTCAAACTGAAATTGTCCAGATAAGCACAACCACAATACAACAGAAGTAAACAGTATCTGTGGGTATTGTCCACAGTGACCATTGCATGTATAAAAAAATATGTGTAATGTGTATCTGTAAAGCGCTTTGAGCACTGGAAAAGCGCTATAATAAATGTAAGGAATTATTATTATTATCTGTCAGAGCTGGATTCAGTCTGATGATTACGGGTGATGCTTAGGTTTGGATGATTGGCTCTTTTCATGTTACCATGCTAGGCCTGTGATGAGATCATGAAACAAAATCCCACTTCTAATTTCATCGCGTCCTGTCAGATGATCTCAATTGTAGCCTGTCAAATGATTTATGCAGTAAATGTTGACTTCCTGGGATGGCTCGGGTACAGATGACCTTTGATTCTCTTCCTGTCTGTACACAAGTCTTGTGTTTTAAGCCTGTCTGTCACAGCTTCTCTATAGTAGCAGTGTTTTACATGCTTCCTCCTGTGTGCATATGCGGTGGTAATGACTGCTGACGGTTATTATTTTCCTGTTTTTCTCACAGGGTGACCAAGGAGACGTTGGGCCAAGGGTAAGTCATGCTTTCTGTTTTTTGCCTGAGAAGGGGAAAGAAGGGGATATTCGTTCACTCCGGCTGAGCTGGCTGAAAAGACCTTTCCTGTTTGGTTCCCCAGCAGATCGTTGCAATTTAAAAAAGGAGCTTCCATTACTGGAAATCATCCTTAAAGTTTCTTGTTTTCGGTCATACTGCATCTCCTTTTCTGATTCCCACTGCCTTTTTTGGGGTCACTTGACATGTACTTTTTATGAAAAAACTAAAGAAGTTTCTTCCTTTACATCTTGTTTTTAAAAGTACTAAATGTAACAAGAATGTACATTATACCTTTTTCTGAATATCAAAAGCCATTTATTTTGAAGGAAAAATACACAATTTCACATCTTGCCAAGATTAAGATAGAAAGATTGATACCCTGAAAACCTACGCCAACCCAGGGAACATGTGCAGCTTTTAAGAGAACCAGACCATCACAATTTGGAAATCAAAAACGTTTTAATAATATTTGTGGAACTACTTATCATTTACTTGTGATCACAATAGTGGGACATTGTGCTCGTGCAAACAGACATAAAAACATTTGAAAGAAAACATTACTGATCACAAGTTTTGGCACATTTTGTTCTTCCCACATAACATTTAACACTCGACGCTTTCATTAATTCAAAAGAAAAGTGCCCACATCGCCAAAGCCGGAGATGAAAAATGATGATATTAAAAAATGATGGAAATACTTAAATGTCACCATCAAAACCCAATGGTTGGGGCGGTGAGCCAAAGCTGCCATAGTCTCTACCAAACTATGTTTTTTTATATTACAGAGGAACCTTGCTCTGCATCTGGTCCAGGTTACGGTGTTGTCTTTTCATGTGATATCATTCTGCACACTATGAGATCTGTGTAATTATCTCCTATTTCATTCAATGTGGTTTTGAAATAAGTCCCCTGTTCTTTACATGGTAAGCGGCTTGGATTCTTTGAAGAATGTACCCAATGACTCCTGAATGCTTTTTTTTCAAATTTGTGTGATTATGTTTAGAATTTAATATCAGGTCAAGGTCACACTTCCTCACACGGAAAATAAATGTCGCTGCTGAGGTCATCTTTACATAATTTGGGGTTTGTGCCCAAGATCAAAAACATTTTATTTTCATGGTCTTGTGTGTAATTTTTCTAATTTTCCTGTAGAACTGGAGTGATCATTTAGTCATTTTGATCACTTTAAACGCAAACATGAAAAGGCTTCCATGAAAATGAGTTCATTTATCTTGGTCTTCTAATTCAGTGCTTCTCAAAGTGTGGTCCGCAAACGGACCACTAGTGGTCCGTGAGTGCCCCCTAGTGGTCCGTGAGTATATTGGTAAAATTTCACATTTGAAATACATTTATTTATTTAAATTTTCCGCACTCTCGCGGGAATATCTCCGCAATAGAGCGAGCTTACGTTTAACTTTCGATTGCATGATATAGCCCGGATAAACACCTTCATCACACATGTTGCCACTTGTTTGTACCATTTTCAGGCGATTTGTAAAAAACGATGTGTTTTTGGATATTTGTGGAGTTAGGTAGTCCGCGAGTGTTTTTTTATTGGTTAAGTGGTCATTGGTATGAAAAAGTTTGAGAAACACTGTTCTAACTGATTAACTTTAGGTTTTTGGATTGTTGTATAAATGCAAATAATTATTATGTTTGATGATGTATATCAAGCTCACTTTCACTTATATATATATTTAGATATATACTGTATGTTTAGATACACTCAGCAAATTTAGATAAGTGCTACATCTACCTTTACCGGACATGAACCATGAGCCAGTATTTTCACGGATGTTTTGTTATGATGACCAAAACTCTCACTGTGAGCCACTTACACTATCAAAATACTTGCACATTATATATTTATAGAAACTACAAATGTTCCTCTTAATGCTTTTAGCCACTTCCTGATGGTCTTTAGATTATTTAAAACATATCTCACTATCATAACGAATGAGGTTTAGAATAATAATTAGAAATGGATGTTTAGTCATAAATCTTCTCCGAGTTGGAGTCTAACAATATTGGCATAACAGTGTGTGTTATGAGTATTGGATCGATGAATGAATGGCTATTGTTTTATACCCGAGCACAAATGGAGTGTAAATTTGACCGAGCTGCCCAGTGGAACATTATTCATGATGCGGATCAGAAACATTGCAGGAATTGCTGATTTCCATCAAGGCGTACGCTGTTTGATTTCCCATCTTCTCCTCTAATAGTTGGTGCAAGATTAAATATTTTTGGCATTCTGCTTTGCAAACTTCTTCCAAATGGAAAATATTACATTTGGACAAGGCTTCTGGAGCTTGGATGTCCTTGGATAAGTCTGCAGCTGAGAAACCTCAGAGTATTGCTTAGAGACACATAGTTAGTTCAAAACAAACCCTGCAGCTCCTAAAACTACTGTATTTATGAATGAGGTTTGGCATTGGAGTACATTTTCATAGATACTGTAGGTTAGCAAATGAAAAATTGTTGGTCGCTGAATCTTTAAAACATGACTTTCCGAACGGCTATGAATCAAAGCCTAGTGAGGTTGAGCAGATAAAAGGTGGTGGGAGTAAATCCTCAATATGTATGCTCATTCATCAACCTGCCCCGATCTCGACATTGAACGCTGATTCACCTCTGAACTCTGACAAAGGATGAGAGAAAACGTGTGAAAAACAGAAAATGGCAATGAATCTCTGCCAATGTGACTTCCTGTCAATCCATCATCTTCAGTGCATTTGTCAGGTTAAATCTGGTCCCAGATCAGATTAGAAACACAGGATAACAGGGGTGATAAAGAACAATCAGAAGTCACAGAACGACGTATGTGTAGAGCCTATTTCTACAAAACAACCTCTTATGGAATGGCATAAAGGTGGTAGCCATAACCAACCTCCATACTGTCACATCCATATGCAGGACATAGTTAATGCATCTTTAGGTTCATCTTGCGGCTGTGTTGAAAGACGAGCCAAAATAGGATTTTGATCACCAGCCAAGGCCTTCTCTGTTCTCCACAGAAACAGCTACAACAAGGCCATGGTTAGACAGGGCTCCAAGGTTGAATGGCTGTCTTAGTATCAGCTTGAAGTCTAATGAGAACAAGGTAAAGGGAATACCCACTGTGAAAAAGCCTATTCTCTTATGAGATGTTTAAGAAGCATTGTGTATGTGGTCTCCATGGTGGTAACGGTGTGAATGAGTGAATGTGACAGTGGGGAGAGAGGAGTGAATAGGCAAGGGGGGGGAAAACCTCAGCTATCCAACGCCGACCGCGGCCTGTTAACAGAAACCTGATGAGCAGGCTAGCATCTCTGAGTCCCTCTCCCCTGTCTCAGATCTTCTCCCCATCCATCCCTCCTTGTGTTTTCAGAGGGAACTCAACCAGAGAAGCAACACATTGCTCTGAGCTCTGTGGTGGCAGACCAACTCTGCTCCTTTCAGCCTGACAGACAATCATCACAGTTACTGTCTGCTGGAAAGAGCCAAGCCGCCTCTGTTATGTTTGGTCACAAAGAGACGGATAGGAGAAAATGTAACACAAAAAACACCCACAGTGAAATATATGCTTGAGGGAGAGTTACAGGACATTGTTTCTGAAAAGGTCTCAGTATAGATTTAGTTTGTTTGTATTGAAACATTTGTTTCATTTACAGACAATTTGTTAATTCATCAAAGGTATATCTATCTTGTTATGAGGATATTTAAACCTTGAGCCCCTTTCAACCACACTGCTATGACACAAAAAGTTGCTCACCTTTGTCACTTCCTCTCTTCAGGGTCCTTCTAACTACAGCCCATATGCAGGTCTGCACAGTAATCAGATTCTCACCGTCAAGGTTTGTTCTTCGGAGCTTCCTGTTTCGTAGTCCTCCCAGCAGTCGCCTGTCAGGCTGCTGATCTGTCACTTTCCCTTCAGATAGAGGAGCAAGACTCTCCTCTGGAGCTTTTGCTTTTGGCTTACAAAATTACATTCCAGAGGCTGCTGAACTCTCATCTGTTTTTTCCTGCAGCAGATGTTTCCCTCCTTATTTGCAACCTCTTAATAACTATTGGTTTTGGATATTTACTCACTTTTTCTCTTTTCTTCTCCCCCTCTTTTGTCCTCAAACACACTCCGTGTCCTCTCCTTTCTTTTTTCTTTCTCACTGTGTTTCTACTTTTCGTCCTTGCTGCTATACTCTTGCATCTCAGTTGGCCTTCCCCAGATATGACCATGGCTTTATCACTGGAGATCAGTCCGGTAGCTTTCAGAGACGCTTTCTGAAGGTAGACCACAACTAAGGCATGTGTGCACTTTTAACACTTTAACCCATGTTCTCTTATGCATGTTATAATCAGCTATGCAGCTCCTATCTTCAATACTTTCTAACTCATGTTGAATTTCATTGATTTTATGTTCAATATTTTTCCAAGTGTATGCAAGTTACTTTTGTTAAAGCAAACCATAATGCACTGCATGTCTGCAGAGAGGAGAGGGTGCAGAGGCAGTGTCACCATGTGATTGTATAGAAGACGACACTGAGCCTGCATCCCCTCGTGTGTTGAGCAAGACTTTTAGGGCATTATTGGTTTCTTTTTGGCACAAGTCCCCAGTTAGATGTTAGATGTTAACTCGGTGATGAAAATGTCCTTAATGTCCTGTTAGTGACAGACTTTAATAAAATAAACAGATGATATTGTTTTCAGTTGTGATTTTGTCAGCATGGTTGTGTTTTACTTTGTGTATAACTATCAGTCTGACTCACCCTGTAAAAAACATATAAACCGACCGTATGCCTAGCGTGAAACCTCAGATAGACCTGTGGAGCATCTAGCAGATGCTAAGCAAGTTGTTTTTTCTCAGAATTGGGAGAAACCAAAAATAAACCTAAAAATAATAAATATTGGACTTAGCTGAATACCAAATTAATCCTAATTACTTTAATGTTGCTCCCTTCCCAGTGGATGAGTAAATAACCATCTGTTTGCTTACTACTCCCAACTCCAAACTGAATGATATTGTTTTTGTTTCGCCAATGGCCCAAAAGATCTATTGCTTTCGACTACAGTCAGTCAAAGAAATGGAGCTATTATTCAAATTAAGTTTTGCTTTTCCATGGTCCTCATATTATTGTTTGTTTATTTATTTTTTCATCAGGGTGACCAAGGCCAGGCTGGCGCCGCTGGTCCTCCCGGTCCTCCGGGCCCCCCCGGGCCCAGAGGCCCCCCTGGAAACACAGGCAAGGATGGTCCACGTGGCCCTGCTGGAGAGTCGGTAAGAGCTTCACCTCAAGCACCACAAGTGCCAAATGTACACCCACTTAACAAAACAATGCATACACACCAACACACACACACTCCTCTGCCATCATCCTCTAACTTA
Organism: Pseudochaenichthys georgianus; assembly: GCF_902827115.2. Lineage (NCBI taxonomy): Eukaryota > Metazoa > Chordata > Actinopteri > Perciformes > Channichthyidae > Pseudochaenichthys > Pseudochaenichthys georgianus. The sequence continues at coordinate 23,504,594 of NC_047512.1, forward strand.
CACCACAAAGAATGAAGCCACGTAAAGCACCTCAGTAGTCGACCTGACCTGGTAGGGTTCAACCGCAGGGTGGGACAGTTTGCAAATGTATGTTTGTATTTTGTGTGTACCTGTGCTTTTATAAACATGTATTATGCAGACTATGGTATTAAGGGGTAAAGGGTCTATGCAGTAAATTGCAGTGATCCCATATTGTCATTCTTCCGGGTTTGCCAGTTTGCTGTGGCATACCTAAAAGATCCCAGAATAGCAACTATACTCCTGGCCTCATCTGTTTTCTGTAAGAAAGTGACCACAAGTTCTCCAACACACCCCGATTCTCCCACCCTCCTACCACGACTGTGTCGCTGTGCCCCCCTGAAACAGATCCGGCTCTGCGGCGGCGAGTTCATGGTCAGTTTGCTGGCCTCACAAAACAATAGTTGTGCTACTCGCCTGAGGCAGTTTATGTTTTTCAAAATTAACTTCTGCTTTCCAGAGCTTAGCTTGTATGCAGCGTCAGCTCAGATCTGTGGTTGTAAGATGAAAAAAGAAATAGGCTATAAGGGTTATTGTTGTTTAACCAAATGAAGGAATGAAAGCTCTGTTACACTCAACTAGCAAAGGGATTCAAGTGAAAAATGTCGGTCTCAGTGTGGGTGAGTGGTGAGCTTACACAGAACTGACAAAAGATAATGCCAGCACAGCGCAAAGATATTACTAAAAGCAGAAAAGGTCGAAGTGAGGGGAACTGTTTGTAACCTAGCCAATTTCAAATGGTTTCTCCAAGTTGATTAAAGGCAATTCAATACCAATAACAGCAAAATAAAGCAGGCTGGCGCTAAAAGAAGCTCCATGTTGTGTGCAGATGTGTGAGCAGGAGACAGTTAGCATGGCTGTGGGTGTCCTCTAAGCCTTCGTTTGTACCTAGTGGAAAGTGAAATTCGCAACTAGTTTCTGTCTGATGGGTTTTTTATTTGAAATGGTAAATAACATGTGCTTTACTTCAACACATCTACATTCAAGATATCATGAAGTGAATGTACTATTTTGAAATGTATCTGACATCCAGATTGCTCTTCATCCATAATCTTCTGCACTGAAGATAAAAGAAGTGCTAAAAAAGATTTGCAAAGACGATTTATTTCCCACTGCTGTTGAAGACAGATCAAAAGATGTGTAGGGTTAAACAAGAGGATAAGAAGCGGCTGAAGCAGCTGAGGATGGAAATAGAAGAGAAAACATAGAGCAGTAGATGGATCAGGATGACAGTGTGTATGTGCTGGCAGAGAGCAGGAGGAATAAAAACATGCCGCTGCACATCTAAATAGTTTTGCACACTATTGTAAAATATGAGGACAGAGTGGAAGGCTTATACACTGCAATTTATATCATGCATTTATTGCAGTGCACTCAGTGAAAGTAAACACAACTGCTTGATAGTGGGAAGTGTGTGTGAGAGAGGGAGAGTAAGATAGCTGTCTCTGCTATGGATGACTTCATAACAGATGTTGCTCCACACACACGTCCACCTGGCCCTCAAAGCCGCGATAGGTCAGTTTACCTAAGTAAGCCGAATCACTGATGGACAGATGCCAGAAAGAGGACATGCAATACTCTCTTAGAGTTTGTGTTGGGAGGAGGGAGGGGCTTAATCACTTGTCATTCACTGAGAACTTTCCATAGCTCCAGTGCAGGGTTATTATTGAAAACTAAAACAATGTACTTTAAGAAAACGTATTTAAAATCTTTAGTAGTTAAAAAACTATTGAAATGAACAACAACTCATTTCATTTTACTTTTTCTCTTTGCTATAAAAAATCGGTACAACTGGAAAAGAATGACACGTAATTCTCCATCAACTGTGGACTTGACATTCCAGAAGATGGGGCCAAGTTAAAAATGATTCACAATTACTACCTGTTGTATTTGGCATGCAGAATTAAAACAAGCAAATATACACTGAGAAAACTAAACTTCTATGGAATTAAAAAGTGAAATATAAAATAATTCTAAATTCTAAACTATTATAACCCTTTTTATATATATATATATATATAGCTGGTGACACATAGGAAAAGCAGCAGAAAGTGTCTTAATAATTAGGGTGTTGATGATGGTGGCTAAGAGCGCTGTCAAACACCTCAGTCTAAAACTCCCAGGTGTTAAATTAGATTGAGATCTGATGGCTGTAGCATATGTAACCATTCAGTGAGCCTTCGTGCCCTGAGGAAGCATCTGTATCTTGTTTCTCCTTTGTCGCCCGTCTGTGTTTACTCAGAAAAAGTGCTTCCTAGACTGGAATTCATGGGCCGCTCATGCCTTGTTCAACACTGACATCTAGAGGCTGAAGTTGTCTGATCTGTAAAGGACATGTAACGGACCAAGGTTGAGGTGAAATAGTGTTTTTCTGTCTGTAAGGTTCCTAACTGAGCCAGACGACCCGTATGTTCCGAAATAGCAGCCATGATAATTACTGATCACATTCTCTAAATGCTTTGGAAGTGTGCTTTAGTGTTTCCTTTCTTATCTTTCCTAGCATAGTGTAAACTTGAATGTCCTTTACGAAAGAAATGTCAACACATCATCATTTCTGTATATGAGCCTAGATATACGTATGCAATTATGTTCCCTTTTTTTATAGTAGAAAAAGACAACAGTGGGGTTTCAACCATGGTTTGTCTTTTCCTAAGTCCATGTCACATCTTTCCTTTCCCTCATGGCAGTTTATATCTAAGTAAAAGAAAAGTGCACAGTACGTCGTTTTTTATTATTATCACACACTATAAAATGTCTTCTCTGTCATCCTCAGGGGTTTCCAGGTCTTGATGGTGTTGAGGTGAGTCTACTTCAAATCCACTTCAGATTGTTGTTCATCACTTCATATTATAGGTTTGCTGTGATTATTTTTCTTTCTCTGGATAATTATTGTAACTATATATAATATATGTCTGCTTCAGGGGCCACAAGGAACGCCTGGGAAGACGGTACGTTCAAATATTTCTTACCTTTCCTCAACTTAATTGCATTTTTCAGAAGTATCATCTGAGCAAAAGTTTGTAATTTTGACATGTATTGATTCTGTTGGCAGGGAGAAGATGGTGAGCCCGGGTATCCAGGATCACAGGGTCCTCAAGGAGCGAAGGTAGAGAAAAGCATTACTCATCAGTTATTTGACCTTGCACGCTGAGTATTTTTGATGGATTTGTCTTCTCATATATTGGCATTTAATGTTGTTTGTGAAACAGGGCGAGGCAGGCACAGGAGAAAAAGGAGAAAGAGGCATGGATGGACTTCAAGGATTTAGGGTAAAAGACTAAATGGCATTTGGAAATACCTACATCAAAAATGTGTACTCTTCTTTGTCATAACAATATTTATTCACAGTTAGGTGTCTATTGTCTTAGAGATGTTTACAAAACAATGCCATATGTGTGATCCAACAGGGAGACAATGGAGAAATAGGAGAGCAAGGACCACAGGGATCGATGGTATGTGTATTAGCCCTTTAAAATCATTCACCAATCATTACCAACACTTGTTTGATGAACTTCCTTTGTTTATGTTTATCCCATTCATTTGTCCCTGTATATTCCTTAGGGTTATCCTGGTGAAAAAGGCGACGCAGGCTCCTCAGACATCATCGACTTCAATGGGAAGCTTCTAGATGCTTTCCAGGTGAGTGACTTTAAAGCGGCAATGAGACCAGATTTATACCATCAGGCATTTATCACTGAAGCTCAAGTAAAGCATCAGGCAAAACTTTAACAGACCCAGAAATGGTAACTTTGTAAAAATACACATTTTGTAACCCCAAAACTAAATATCTCACCATTTCTTCTTGACAGGCCATCAACACCATCAGTGTTTCGGTAAACTGCTGTTGTTTCTGCATGGTTTTAGTGGAGTGATCTATACCTAACAACTGTGATGATGCATAGACCCCCTGTGTGCATCTGCACCTTATCCCACCTGCTTCAGCCGATGGATTAGTGTTTGTTTGTTTGTTTGTTGATGATCGTCCCAGAAGTCATTTACATACTTTAAATGTATTGAATGTCACTATAGAGAGCCACATGGTACAGAATATCCTGGGTTACTCTACGTGGCTCTTTTGTTTATTAATTTGGGATAAAGCGCACAGCCCCAGCAAATATAGTACAGCTGTGCTCTTTTATCAGATAACACCAAGCCTAAAGAAGCATGCAGATAAAGAACAGCCTTTGTTACATTGTGCTGTGTTTCCCCGCTCTGTATCCAAAGTGCCTCACACGAAACAGGCTTTTACTCCCTGTAGGGCAGCATGGTGTTTTTTTAATCAATACATTCATATCATATATGAGTGCAAGGGGAACGCATTGAAAATACCCCTCAAAGACACCACAGTCTCAGTTTCACATCCCACTCATACGCAATACTTTTTGACTCTACCATGTCTAGTCATACAGAAGTTAGGGAAAACTTCAACCTGGGATATAATCAGAAGCTTCTTGCCAACGTGGATCAGTTGGCACCAAATAACACGCAAGGTCTCCTCTGGAGTTATATCTATGAAACGGGGAATGCTCATTGGCCCCCCACTTTGTGTTATGATCCATTCACTTGTTTGTGTGAAAAACGAAATTGGTTTAATCTGTGGTGGCATTTTAGGGGATGATGAATTTGGATAAAATAAAAACCATGCTGAAATTGGTTTCTTATTTACTGCAATTCATCTTGCGGCTTTTGTATCATTATTTGCATGAGAAGCCTTCACTTTTCATTGATGGAATATCTCAGATCAAATTGTTGTTTGTAAACATCTATTGGTTTCCCTGGCTTATAGTTAAAACAAACCAACATTTAGAAATTGGAAAAAGGGCAAGAACCAGCATGTACACACCCGGGAGGCAACATGGGTTCCTTTTTGTATGGCTTCAAGATGGACTTCAGAGGGGAGAGGTTACAAGTGTAAAATTGTGGATGAAGAGATTAAGGAGCGTAATTTAAGAGGCTGTCACTCAACCAGCATGGAAGACTATTGTAGTGTTACATAAAGTCACATGATAAATTACTGTCTCCTTTAACATTCTTATCGTGCAGCAAATCAATCAACAGAATGGAAAATGATGCCAGATCATTGTGTACCACAAACCACACTCAGTATAATCTTTGTAATATAAAATTGCTTCAAGTTGGTTGTGATCAGCAAACAGAGTGAACGAGAGAAATAAATCACCAGCTTTGTTTACTGTCAGGCCTGCATTGTGAAATCCATCCGCCTTGATGTATTGTCTTGTGTTGGCCCAAGTTCAAGCCTCATGCTGAAGTTTCACAAGTTCTCATCGTTTTCACCATTGTGATAAACAGAGTAAACATATACAACACGTCTATTGACTGTTTGAGGACTATAAGCAGTACTTTTATTTACAATGGATTGCATGACTACTTGTATGTGAAGGAGGTCAACAACAGAGAATGATCTTTGCAGTTCCCCTCAGCCCTCTGGAGCTTTACGGCAAGTTTCAGGTTTCTGACTTTTGCTTTCCAACCAGCAAAGGAATGCTAAAGTTGCTCCATAGATGCAGGATGTTTAAATAAGCAACTGTTTGCAAACAATTGTACCCTGTTAAAGGTGGTGACTTTGTATTCATTATTACATTACGTTTGAAATTTAGCTGACGCTTTTATCCAAAGCGACTTACAATAAGTGCGTTCGACCAACAAAATACAAACTTGAAGAAAACAGAATCATATAAGTACATCAGGTTTCATAGAGCCAAAACATTTCAAGTGCTACTCAACTGGCTTTAGGTAAGCCGGTCCTTTATTAGTATATAGGCTAAGTGCTTTGTTAATAGTTCTATCGCTCTAAGTGGAGTCGAAAGAGATGAGTTTTCAGTCTGCGCCGGAAGGTGTGTAAGCTATCTGCTGTCCTGATGTCAATGGGGAGCTCATTCCACCATTTTGGAGCCAGGATAGCAAACCCACGTGTTTTTGCTGATGGGAACTTGGGTCCCCTTCGCAGCGAGCTGTTTGGCTGATGCAGAGCGGAGTGCACGTGCTGGGATGTACAGTTTAACCATGTCCTGGATGTAGGAAGGGCCAGATCCATTCGCAGCATGGTATGCAAGTACCATTGTCTTGAAGAGGATTCTAGCAGTTACCGGAAGCCAGTGGAGGGAGCGGAGGAGCGGCGTGGTGTGGGAAAATGTAGGAAGTTTGAAGACCTGACGAGCAGCTGCATTCTGGATGAGCTGCAGAGGTCGGATGGCACATGCAGGTAGACCAGCCAGGAGGGAGTTGCAGTAGTCTAGGCGTGAGATGACTAGAGCCTGGGCACGAACCTGCGTCGATTTCTGGGTCAGCTGGGGACGTATCTTCCTGATGTTGTAGAGCGTGTATCTGCAGCAGCGGGTTGTAGCAGCGATGTTTGCAGTGAAGGACAGTTTGTTATCTAGGATCACACCCAGATTCCTTGCAGTCTGAGTCGGAGAAACAACAGAGGTGCCGATGTTGATTGTTAGGTCAAGAGTGGGACAATCTTTTCCCGGAAGGAAAAGCAGTTCAGTCTTGTCAAGGTTGAGCTTGAAGTGATGAGCGGACATCCACTGAGAGATGTCCGCTAAACAAGCAGAGATCCGTGCGACGACCTGGGTCTCTGAGCGGGGAAAGGACAGAATTAATTGGGTGTCGTCAGCGTAGCAGTGGTATGAAAAACCATGCGGGCTAATGACAGATCCGAGCGAGTTTGTGTACAAGGAGAAGAGGAGGGGACCAAGAACTGAGCCCTGAGGGACCCCTGTAGTTAATTGACAAGGGTCGGACTCAGACCCTCTTCAAGTAACCCTGTAGGTACGGTCTTTGAGGTATGAGGTGAGGAGGGAAAGTGCAGAGCCTGAAACTCCATGTTCTTGGAGAGTGTGAAGGAGGATCTGATGGTTCACCGTGTCGAATGCAGCAGACAGGTCCAAAAGGATGATGACAGAGGAGAAGGAGTCTGCTTTAGCAGTGTGCAGTTCCTCAGTGACAGCAAGGAGAGCAGTTTCTGTGGAGTGACCTGCCTTGAAACCAGACTGGTGCGGATCCAGAAGGTTGTTCTGATGGAGATAACAGGAGAGTTGTCTAAAGACAGCGCGTTCAAGTGTTTTAGAATGGGAGGAGAGAGACAGGCCTGTAGTTTATAACATCAGACGGGTTGAGAGTGGGTTTCTTTAGGAGAGGGTTTACTCTTGCCTCCTTGAGACTGTTTGGAAAGTGACCAGAAGTTAGAGAAGTGTTGATGAAATGGGTGAGAAATGGTAGAATATCAGGAGCGATAGTCTGAAGGAGGTTTGAAGGGATAGGGTCCAGAGGACAGGTGGTAGGGCGGGCAGAGGTAATGAGGGTAAGAACCTCACTTGGAAAGAGAGGGGAAAAGGAGGTCAGTGTGTGGGTGAAAGGAGGGTCTGGTGACCTAGTGGTGAGTAAAGGTGAGTCAGAAAAAGAAGAGCGAATATCATCAACCTATTTTTCAAAGTGGTTAACAAAGTCGCTTGACAGAAGGGAGGAGGGGGAAGGGGCTTTGGGAGGGTCCAGGAGGGAGGAGAAGATGAAAAATAGTTTTTTGGGATTGGAATAGGAAGATTGGATCTTGTCTTGAAAGAAAAAGTGCTTTTTGCCTGAGAGATGGAAGCAGAGAAAGACGAGAGGAGAGCCTATTCAAACTCTATACTGCCTTCAAGTGGTCAAAACATTAATGCAGGAGCAGGATACATACGTTGATATGTCATATCATCTTAAAGTTTATCCAGGCATATTTATCACTGGCTCAATGTATTTCTCTTTGCAGGGCCCACCTGGACCACCTGGACCACTTGGACCCTCAGGCCCAACAGGGGAAAAGGTAAAGGGCTCTATTATCCTACCAGTGCCCTTCCACTTGCCATTTGAATTGCTAACTGAAAATGTATTTGGATGTTGTGTTAAAACCATATCATATTATCATAAATGAATCTCTCTCTTTGTCGTCTTCCAGGGTGAGCTTGGTTTACCTGGGCCAGCAGGATTTGATGGACAGAAGGTGTGTGGAAATGAAACACAGGTTAAAAACGTTTTTCTTTTCTTTGTTTATGTTTTTTCAAGAGACGAATATGTCTTTTTTCATTCTTTGCCTTCAGGGACCTCAAGGTGACATAGGTGAGGAGGGACCCGCTGGCCACACAGGAGAGAAGGGGGAGATGGGGCTCTCTGGGCCTGCTGTAAGTAATGAGAGTAAACATGTTTCTCTGATACACAAACAGTGAGAAGCACATATAAGTTCATTTGTTCTCTTTTTTCGTTTAGGGACTGGACGGTCATAAAGGAGAGAAGGGCGACTGCAGGATAGAGGACAACCTGGTTAGTGGAACACACATGCAATAAATCTTTCACTCATTTGTGTCATTTTGTCAGTGTAGCACATAAGGGTCATTGGACATCATGCATTTTTAGATTTGTTATTTACATTTGCTAGCACATAAAGAAATAACTAGCTTTTGTAAATTGACAAAAAACATCTACCCTCCTCTGAGGCTGTTTAAATGTGCCTATTTATTCCCTCACCGTAGATTTATTTATATTTATTGTTATCTTATCTCCGAATCTTCTCATTTCCATGGGGCTCAGGTTCAAAGGATTTCACAGCCGGGCCCACCTGGCCCACCAGGAATTCCCGGTGCCCCTGGATCCATGGTGAGTACTAGTTATCACTCTCCAGTTAGAAAGGTTTCATATCAAGTTTGTTGTCTGCACCTGTTAAACTGATAGTACTCTATGTTTTTCAGGGGTTGCATGGTATGCCCGGTCCTAAGGTAAGACTGATAGACCCTGCATCTTCAGTAGTGAGAGGTGGAAGGTTTGACATGTTGTTTGGTGCTCAGTGTTGCTGTCTTTCTCATGCAGGGTGAGCCTGGATACGGGATGAAGGGAGAGCAGGGGGATTATGGTGCTCCTGGCCCCAAAGTAAGTGATACATTTTAAGCTAAATAAAACCTAACATACATGGACATGATACAGTGATAATAATTGCCTTTACCTGCAGGGATTAGATGGTCCCATGGGACTAAGTGGGTCTACAGGGTTAGTGGGCCTCCCAGGTTCAAAAGGAGAAAAAGTAAGCACCCGATCACCTCCACAATGTGTTTACTAAATATTTTCACTGTCTTCCATTAAACATACATCATGATTAAATGTGTCGGTCTGTGTTCACAGGGCAGAACAGGAGAGCCTGGATTAGATGTGAGTTCTTCTTTTGGTATTTCTATCTTGACATTTTTTATTTACTTTAAAGCGTGTCAAGTGATCTGCTTTCTCCTGACCTATTTGTGCTTCTTTGTCCAGGGTTTCCCAGGTCTGATGGGAGACAAGGGTGATCGAGGGGAAAGAGGAGACAAGGTTTGTACAGACCGCCGAACAAAAACATTTCATCATTATCTTCATCAAAACACACTAAATTCAATGTTGTTTTTCTCTACACAGGGTGACAGGGGATCAGTGGGAAAGAGAGGACTAAAGGGCCAGAAGGGAGAGCAGGGTCCTCCAGGCCTGGACCAGCCTTGTCCTGTGGTATGTCACCTCCACATATATACACACACACACACACACTGTAATACTCCTCATATTAATGAATTCATTAACTCAACTTTCCTCTCACTTTGAACAGTATTTCCCTTTCTACTCTCTCGGCACTGTTTCTGTCACTTGTGTTTCTCTGAGTTTCCTCCTCAATGCTGTGAATGTGTGACTGGCTCTTGCTGACAGGGTTGTGGTGAGACTAAAGGTGTTTCTGAGGAGGCAGGGCATTCTCCCCCTCCACCTCCTCCTCCTCCTTCTGGCCTTGAGGCCCCCTGTCCTGTGGTACAGTACCTCTGCCTCCTTTTCTCCTCCTTTTGCATCCCTATGTATACATCTTCTGTTGCTATTTTCTATTCACTTTGTTTCCTGACTTCTTATCTGTCAAACTCTGTTAGACATGTCTATACTGGATATTTCTATTCTATCTATTTGGTCGGACATTGTGCGTCTGATTTGTGTAATGAAGAGATGTAAGATGCTAGGTTACAAAAATCAAACATTATTTTAACTGGCCAAAGAACGCAGGTGTACTAACATTTGCTTAGCTTTCTGATGTAGAGTTAGATTTGAGCACCTATACCACTTTCAAAGCCGCCTGATAAATTACAAGGCAGTTTGTTTTAGTTACACATTTGTTAGCATGTTTAGGTGCTAGCTCGGCTGTTCCTGTTTACAGTCTATATGCTAGTCAGCTAACCAGCTGCTGGTTGTACGCCTGAATTTAAAAGACATATAATTATCTTATCCAAAATACTCCACATACTGCAAGGCTACTAAGAATTTACTTGATTAGAATGTAATCAAAAAAGTTCCTTCTTCAGACTTTACATTATAGGAGAAACACTGAGTTATTCTCTTTTCGTTTGTCTTTATGCATTTGATAGCTCATCTTCCACCTTTGGTTTCTTTTATTCAGTTTGCTGAAAGGGAGTTCACACATTAGACATTATTACAATTGTCTCTGATATTTGAATCTGCAGGTCTGTCAGGTGTGTTAAAGAAGGCATCACATGATTTGTCTTGCTTGGTAACATTCCCCTGCTGTTCTCTTTCCAGGGACAGGACGGGCTGCCCATACCAGGCTGCTGGCACAAGGTGAGGGTCAAGAGATCTAACTTTGATTTTAAGCATAGGGTTTACTTAAGTAGTTAAGTAAGTAATTAATTAATGGTTTGCTTTGTATTATGAGACACCAGCTGACATAGTCAGGAAATAGTAAAAAAGATAACAAGGTACAACAATAATATTACTCATAGATTGTCAGAATGAAATTAATTGCTTGACTCTGATTTGATACAGGGGCATTTTGTAAGTATAGAGCATGAGTGCTTTCAATTAATAACTATGTGTGGATTTTAATATGATCTCAACTATTCTTCTTTTGCAGTGATGACTAACCAGCAGCATGGAATCTGTACATATTGATATGGTATATATTGCAATTACAACAACAACCCGCTCCCTTTTTTCCCATTTTTTTTTTTTTTTTGTAAAACGTTTCATATAATATATTGAGATTTTTTTAACAAGGACATTTCTGAGTCTACAGTATTATGAAAACTTTTTTTTAAAAACTCTAGAGGTCCCGTGTTGAGAATGCAGCTATAGTTTTGAAGAGAAGAAACTGAACTGTCAGTCAGACTCTTACTTTGAAGGACAGTCCAGAGGACAGAGATGAAGTGCCTTGACAGTCTAGTGGCCTTACTAACAAAGCCTGACTTGCTGCCTGATTGTAATCATGAACGCTGTACGGTGTGTGTACTCACCCACTCTCACGGATGTATGGATGGATGGAAAGATCTCTGTGGGAGTAACAGATATGGGTCAGTACTCTCCTCTCTCTCTGTTTTCAAAAAAGGAGAAAATGGCGAAACAGAAGCTCAAACGCAAGCGTCTCTCTCAGCCCTGAAGGGGTGCGGGCCTGGTGGAGAAAGGACACGTATACAGGCAGAGAGCACACAAGGGGCACACTGGCCTTTATGAAGCAGAGCGATGCCTCAGTGTCATCCTGAACACTCAGATCCTCTGATATGGAAAGTCTCCAGGAGGGGGCGACAGAGAAACCTGCATTTCCACATTCATCCTGAGAAGTAAAGACACACCTGTGGCTGATGATGTTGCACAATAGCTTCAATGACTTCCAGTCAAAGTTACTTGGGAGTCACTGACGTCAATGGCACATAAGGAAGGATTTACTGCACAGATACATGAACAAGTTGTGGTGATTTCGTGTCTGGCTTTTTTAAGGTTTCCACTTATTAAATGCATGATCATACTGTAGCAAGACAGTGTTGTTTAGCATCCTGACAGCTTGTATAACGTGTGATCCCTCATTGAAACCTCCAACGACAGTAGATTCATTTTGATTTGCAATAAGCAGTCTTTAATAATCTTTCCATTTTAACAGGCCACTCAGAAAAGTCAGAGAAATGTATGGCTTACACTTTTGTGTGTGGTGTTTTGTTTTATTATATTCTTACCTATTTTTGTCCAGTTACATTTTGCATTCCTGTCGGTGCCATTTTTTTTTTTAAACAATGTAACTTCAAGGCCAGATTTGAAGGAACCATTAACAGTATTCGTGATAAATCAGTGTTTCAGTTGCTTTGACAAATGATTGCCAATCAAATTATTTTTCTTAATCATTTTCAGTGTAACTGATTCATTTTGACTGATCGTTATCTTTTAATCACTGATGGAGACATGTTTAATTAATGTTGCCAGTTTGACCTGGACAACAATGTATGTTCTTGCTGCTGACTTAAATGTGTGTTATTTGTTTGATATTTTTGAATCAATGTAAGTCATTTGAACTGAAGGACTAACAGACTTTGAGGAATTTGAATCAAATGTTTTCGCCACCATTGTTGTTTGTAACTATTCATTTTATTTAGCAGTACATCTTAGGACAACTGTTTATAACTGTCAGTTATACTGAATTTTGTGTCTGTTTTTAATTCATTTATCACAAAAAGTTTTAGTCTTTACTATCAGACGACTATTAATGGTGTGTCTTGGTCTTTGTAATACATTTTTCTCAGATGGAATATTTTCTTGGTGTTTAAGTACTTTAATGTACCAATTTCAAGCTCCATATCCACACACATATCCAGTTACACATTGATCTTTGCTTAAAGAAATGTTGAACATAGGAACAAATAAATTGTACTTGTGGTTGACTAATGTACCATTTCCAAATATTAGGCTACATTTATACAGGACAGTTATTACATGGAATCATTATTTGGTTCTGTTTGGTACTTGGACATAAATCCATACATATAAGCGGAAACATGTGTTTATGTTTATAGTGAAAATCTGCATTGATTTTAGTTGTACTTTTTGATACAATATGAAAGGCATTCAGATATATATGTATATTCTGGTTGAGCACTAGACATGAAATATAGCAATCATTTACAGCATAAATATTCGAATATGAATAATCTGAATGTTTTACTGGTCTAATACTTTCATTCAAAAACAACATACAGTACATTCTGCCAAACATTGCTAATTCAAATACACAACCACATTGTAGTGCAATGAGTGCGGTTTCAGATCCTTCTTAATCCAGGGAGTACATTTTTATTTCTGACATCCTCTTTGACATTAAACGTTTGGTTTAGTTTTGCACAGATTCCCTTGCAGTATGCCTGAAAATTGTAAAGTTGAATTACCAACATCACACAAGGCAATTTCCTTATCAGTGGGACACATATGTTGCAATGTCCCACTAAATCTTTTCACTTTAGAATGGTTATTAAGAAGGATAATTACATCACATATTTAACCTATGCTGCAGCAGTCATTTATTAAGGCTAAAGGTATTCTAGAAATCCTTTCTTTAAAAAACAAAGTGTGTACATGAGTTGTATTTCATAAAGTTAAAATAGAAATGCTGACATATACAAAATGTTTGAGAATGTGTATTGAAAGCTGGATATTTTAACTGTAAACCACACAGTTCTTAGCATTATTTCACTGGAAGCTGAAGGTTTTCTGTCACTTAACATAATCATATGTTTTTATTTCTTACGCAGATTCTATCAATTTCAGTTGGAAGGCTTAATGGAGTCAGTAAATGGCACAGTGTCTGAATACAGTTTGGTGTTTTAGCAAGTCATATATCACAGTATCAACTTGACTGTGAGAATGTTTTTTGGTGGTGTATTTGGTTATAAAAGAATTAAGCTATTTTTGTAATTACTTGTTCAAAAATGTATAACATAAAATCTGGTCGACTAAACAGGTAGACTGAAGGTAAATCTCCAGTTGTATGATGTTTCTTCCAATAAAACATAATCATGTACAATTATTCAGTTTCATTCTTTTAGGATTAATACATCATCTAGATGTCTATCCGATCCTACTCCATTTCTACATCTATAAAAACTGTAATGACATAACACAAAGGCACGTAATTTTTTAGATTATTAACCTGCGTTTTAACATCCAGGAAGAAATTGCTTTGCTCAGAGAGAAGGAAAAAAAAGCATAAGCTTTCAAATTGAAAATATTGATAATTAAAAGAAACAAATTAATACAGTGCTATAAAAAAGAGCAATAACAGAACTCATATTCTGTAAATTAAATATATGTATGTCCTTTAAAGGTCACCTATTGTGCAAAATCCACTTTTTCATGTCTTTTACACATAAACATGTTTACTCTGTGTAAAGAGATTCTGTCCTGATCCATTTAAACCTGTCCGAAAAAGAACTGATCAGATTTTTGCCACTTTATGATGTCATAAAAAAATGTTTGGCTTGTGTAACCATTAGCCAATAACCAACCAAGGTAACACCCCCCACCTTATCACCTGAATCTCCTCCGAGAGCACCAATAGCCGCTTTCACACCAAGTATACTTTGCCGTACTTAGTTCCCAGCACTTAGTTCCCCCATGGAACTAAAGAGCAGATCTCGTTCACACCAGAATAAGTTCCTGAGGGAAGATTACACAAATGAAGCCGCTGACGTCACTTCTTCCTCTTCTGCTTTGGGTTTACTTCTGCTGTTACTCCCAGCAGCTTCTACTGAAGCCTTCCGAGTAAATCGCCAGAACGCCGACACCTCCTCATCACTCCACCGCTCCCATGTTTTTTTTTTGTGTTGCCATAAGTTATTCTCTCTCCGTTGGTGCGCTGGGCTAATGCTAATGCTAATAATGCTAATGCCAGCAAATACAATGGCAGCTTCACAAAACTTTTCTGAGTTTTACGGGGCGTGGTTTGCCATTCGCCCAGCCAATCAGAAATTGTAACTTTGTTCTCCCAGGAAAGTACCTGCTCTCTAGCAGGGACTGAAAAGGGGGGGGAAGTTCTCATGAACTAAGTTCTCTTTTTGGGGTGAACGCAAAATCCCAGGAACTATCGGAACTAAAAGGGAAAAGTACGGGAAAAAGTACTCCGGTGTGAAAGCGCCTATTGTGTTCTTTTTAACCAGATATCTCTCAGAGGGGCGTTGGGAGTGGCTCCTTATTTTCATCTAAAGTAACAGACACAGAATCAGCACTTTTGAAACAGGGCTGAAACAGAGGGGTTTATGGGATGCTACAATGCATGATCTGTTTGGTATTTCGAGCCAAACACTTCAGAGACATGTTTTGTATATATCTGAGACCTATAATAAAGTAATGAAAAACAGTATAATAGGGGACCTTTAAACATATCAACACAAGGATGCAAATTACAATAATAATCCATCACACCATAATGAAAGGCTATATCATATGAATCCACTCAGCAGGTTTCCTCAGACTCTTGCCAGACTATGATTGACAGAGAAAAGAGAACAACAATTTAAAGTTAAACAATCTTTTTAAATATACACTTGTTCAAATCCGGTATACAGACACAGAGTACACCTATTGTAAGGCTGATGTATCAGATGTTTTGCAAGTATTTGGCCACAAACCAAAAGCATTACAATGTTGACCTCATGGTAGCGCTATTGGAAATGTGAGGCATCACTGACTGAATGTTTTATATTATCCTGTGGGGGAACATCTGTCTGTACTAAATGTTATGATAATATATCTAAATGATAAGATCTTACATCAAAATGTTCAGTATAAATTAATACTGAATTCAGAAATAACGAATGCTAAATTCAGAATAATCCAGAAAAAGTAGGTATGAAGTTAATAGGATGCATTCTGCTAAAGGCGTTGATCAATTCCAATTTTACGGTTGCTGTTAAACACTGACACCCTGTGGAAGCATCACATTCAAACAGCATTTCGGTAACTTATAATATCTCTAGTGGAAAGTTTCCTCTCTCTAAATGTGTTTCTTAAAACCATAAGGAGGACAGATATTGGTGTGTTACCCATTATGCCAATGAAGCGTCCACTTTTGTCAACAAATTGTATCAAACTAAATACAGTTACACAAATCATTGTCATCTGTCCTCCATTGTAACATTTGAATGAGCTCATTGTTTCGTAAGACTAAATAACATGTGAGGAGGATTGTTTGCAGTTGATGAGGAAGGGACAATGGAACAAAGGCC
Organism: Pseudochaenichthys georgianus; assembly: GCF_902827115.2. Lineage (NCBI taxonomy): Eukaryota > Metazoa > Chordata > Actinopteri > Perciformes > Channichthyidae > Pseudochaenichthys > Pseudochaenichthys georgianus. The sequence goes on from NC_047512.1 coordinate 23,520,661, forward strand.
TCCATTTAAATTGTTTACAGCATCTCTGAATTTCATGTTTTAGATGTTATCTTAAATAATAGTACGTTTTAAATTGTGCTGCAATGTTTTATAACTATTAAGTTGATGGAAAAAGTATATTCATTAACCCTCATGGGATTGTTATATATTTATATTGTAGACGAATATCAAACTATATAAAGGATATTAAATTGCTTTTGCATTTTAATAGGAATTATTTCCCTAATGGGTTACATTTAGCCACATACATCTGGTATCTAACAATGCATTAATAACAAAAATGGTGTATATAATATAATATAAATAAAAAAGAAACCCGTGTTGTTAAAACGAAAGATAGGGGGAGCTTTCCACTACTTTTTTTGTAGTCATTGTGACCGGAAAAAGTATAAAGTACACATATCCCAGAATCCTTTGCGCGATTCTCACCCCTCATAGTTTTTGGATCCGGGTCTGAGCTTCCTTTTCCTCTGTGCCCAGATGCGATGAGGACCTAGGTTTTTGTGGACCTCAGAGAAATCCGATTCCATCCTTGTAAAAGGCACCATCGAAACTCGCCAAAATGACCGAGCAGATGACAGTGAGGGGTACCCTTAAGGGGCACAGTGGATGGGTCACCCAGATTGCCACGACGCCCCAGTATCCCGACATGATTCTGTCGGCGTCCCGAGGTGAGGCTTCCCCCGCCAGCTTTGCCAACATGGCTAGGTTAGCATTAGCCAGCAAGTTGACTTACCGCTGTAACGTACGAAAAAGGAAAAAATAACCGTGAGTGACACATGAAAAATACTTGAACAGCCACTAATGCACGCAATGTTCGGGAGCTTTATTTTACCTTAACAATATCGTCTCTACATAGAAATACGCCGGTTAGCCGAACTAGCTAACACCACCTAGCGTCATCTGTAAACCAGCCTACATTTACATCTGCGACACGTGTAATAACACACCCAAGTGTCGATACATACTCAAATGTGTGAATCTTCCAAAACCGGCTCCTAACCTTCGTAGAGTCTGCCAACTGTTTAGTAAATGTTTGACAGCTTGCATTGTAAAGTCATTTGCACAATGCTAACACTTTATGGTAATGTCAATATCAGCTGTTGCACTATGAAAACTGGGTTAAAGTATATCATTTGTTTGTTTTACAGACAAGTCCATCATCATGTGGAAGCTGACCCGTGATGAAACCAACTATGGCATCCCCCAGCGCTCCTTGTTGGGCCACTCTCACTTTGTAAGTGATGTGGTCATCTCCTCAGATGGACAGTTTGCCCTGTCCGGTGCCTGGGATGGCAGCCTCCGCCTGTGGGATCTGACCAAGTGAGTGCAGGGACTGAAACGTGTTTTTGGGGGTGTTGATAGTGTTAAACTGCTTACTGTGGATGGTTTCTTTCTGTGTCCAGGTGAAAGTTGAACTGAAAAGCAGGTTCCTTTCTGCATGAAATTCTTTGTTTATAACCGTTAAGGAAGCAGAGCTAGTTTTTTATGTTTCTAAATTACCCCTTTCAAAGCCATGGTAATCAAACCATGTGACAAGTAGATTTATTAAAACTCCTAACCTATGTTGGCGAAGCTTGGCATAAGGAATCACAAGTGCTTTGTGTCAAAATGTTAATTTGAACTATTTTTTCGCATCAATTCATTCCTTTTACTATTCAAACCAAAACTAAGTTGTGTGGACAGATACTTTGGAAGAATTTGCACCTAAGATCTTACAATGAACTACACCATAAGAACAGTGTTAGTGTTTCATCCCCAGTGATTATAAACATTCACATTTAACTCTGATATCAATGATTGCATACCTGCAAATATGAGGGGAACTAGAAACACTAATGCTGAAAGTAGTTGATAAACAGCCATTGCCGCCAAGTTCTTGCATCTGTTTTTGCTAATGTTAATCTCTGAATAGTTTTGCCCTGAAATATTGTCTAATACTTTGTGCGTCTTTCTTAAATATGCAACATTTTTAGTTCTAATATGTTTGCTGTGATGTTTCCTCAGCGGCAACACCACCCGCCAATTTGTTGGACACACCAAGGATGTGTTGAGCGTGGCCTTTTCTGCGGATAACCGTCAGATTGTGTCTGGCTCCCGGGACAAGACCATCAAGCTGTGGAACACTCTTGGAGTGTGCAAGTACACCATCCAGGTACATTTTCCGCTCAGGCTTCTTCTATCAGTGAAACTAGATTTCAGTTGATTAGGCTACAAATGAAGGGCCTACTTCTAATTTGAATAAGTTGAAACGATGCAGCCCCTACTAGTTGAAAAGACAAACTGCCCCAACTGTTACTGGCTGTGTGCCGCCACTGGCCCCAGTGTCAAGATTTGGGTAAAATATGTCATCCTTAGTAGCAGTATATGGTCCCTTTATTGAAAGTGACAGTTCAAAGGGCGATGATGAAACTTCCAATGCCAACTGTATTATTTGATGATAAAGAGGCTGTTTCTGAGCTCTGATCTGGACAAATGTGAAAAGACAAACTGCACTTTCGTTTCCTCAAGTTAATGGGAAAGTGTTGCTCACTCAGTCACAATTTTCTCAACTATCTTTCTTTCTGAAAGAGCCCGCTGTGTGACTGACATTATATTATGCGACTCTTCTATTTGCAGGATGAGGGCCACTCTGAGTGGGTGTCATGCGTGCGCTTCTCCCCCAACAGCAGCAACCCCATCATTGTCTCCTGCGGCTGGGACAAGATGGTCAAGGTATGTTTATTTTCTCTTTTTTCCACTACCCTTGCATTCAAACCAGAGCTAGGTTGTGTGGACAGATAATTTGGAAGAATTTGCACCTAAGATCTGACAATGAACTACACCATAAGAACAGTGTGTTAGTGTTTCATCCCCAGTGATTATAAACATTCACATTTAATTCTGATATCCAATGATTGCATACCTGCAAATATGAGGGGAACTAGAAACACTAACGCTGAAAGTAGTTGATAAACAGCCATTGCCGCCAAGTACTTGCCTTAAGTTATCTTGCAACTGTGGTTAAAAACAACAAACCTAGAGTAGTTTGTTGGCTCAATAATTTGGAAAAAGTGTCATGAATTACCTGACCACCTCTAATGGGAATGCTTTGGTTGAGCAAACTCGAAAATATTTTTGATGATCTTTATACTGCCATTGTTGTGATGCAGTCTTTCTATCCTTTGCTCCTAGGTATGGAACCTGGCCAACTGCAAGCTGAAGACCAACCACATCGGCCACACTGGCTTCCTGAACACAGTGACTGTGTCTCCTGATGGCTCCCTGTGCGCATCCGGTGGAAGGGTAAGAAATCAACTTTTCAATTCTAGACTGCCCCAACTTGAGTTACCACATATCTCGAGCAATTTAAAATCAACTGAAGCACCATTCAGTGCACCTGCCGGTTTCAGCAGTGATGAAAACATCAAAAGTATCTGTTTAACATTGATGATAAAGAGGCTGTTTCTGAGTGTTACCTGCAGGTAAAAAGATCATTGTGTTCATGCTAAAGATAAATATGCAAAACTTAAGCTGTTATGTATTTAAATATCCTAGTAATCTACAACATTTATAAATTTGGTTGTTGTATCTATTATCTTTTCTTGTAGGACGGCCAAGCCATGCTCTGGGACCTGAATGAGGGCAAGCACCTCTACACCCTGGACAGCGGAGACACCATCAACGCCCTCTGCTTCAGCCCCAACCGTTACTGGCTGTGTGCCGCCACTGGCCCCAGTATCAAGATCTGGGTAAAAGATTTCATCCTTAGTAGCAGTATATGGTCCCTTATTAAAAGTGACAGGCGGTGATGAAACTTCCAATGCCAACTGTATTATTTGATGATAAAGAGGCTGTTTCTGAGCTCTATTCTGGACAAATGTGTGCATTGTGTAATTTGATGCATTAACTTCTCCTTTATTGGTTGTTACTTTTGAGCCGTTACTCATTTCTCTTCCTGTTTTTCTTTTCAAGGATCTGGAGGGCAAGATCATTGTGGATGAGCTGAGACAGGAAGTGATCAGCACCAACAGCAAGGCTGAACCCCCACAGTGTACTTGCCTGGCATGGTCTGCTGATGGACAGGTACAACACTCGCTCTGTAGCACCTTTCTGGCACTCGTGTCTATTTGTCTGTTAGTGGCTCTCACTAATGGCAGGTTCTGGTGTTTACTCCCATGTGATTATAACTATTCACTTTTTACTCTGATGTCGCATGAAGACAACCCTGCAATTATGAAGGGAACTTAAAACACTATTTTAAAAAGTTTTCTAAAGTATTTCAGAATCAATTGGTTTTATTCAATGTTTTGCTATCCCTTTTTCTTCACAGACCCTGTTTGCTGGTTACACCGACAACCTGATCAGAGTGTGGCAGGTCACAATTGGAACTCGATAAGAACTTTTTGTCGAAGCCACTTTGAATAAAAGACTGTTTGAAAAGAATGTGTGCCATCTTGGTTTCAAAACTTGTCTTTAAATGATTATGCTTAATAAAATAAGATGTTTATTGCCAACAGAACGCTTAAGCTTAATACACTATCTGAAGTGTTATCTCGGCTGCTCTAGACATTTTAAAATTGGCCAATCACGTGCTGAAAATTAGTTCTAGTCTAAGGATGTAAAACTTTATCTTTTCGGAAACAGCAGCCCCATGAACTTAAATAATGAATGTAGCATGAAGAAATGTCAGAAACTAGAACTAATGAATTGTGACTTTCATAAATGCAGTGTATAAAAAAAAATAAGAACACAATCTATTTTTCAAAACTCCTGACTTGCACTTTGCAAATGATCTTAAAATTCAAATATGTATTGGTGTATACTTGCCCAAATAATCTCTTTACTAGATTTCAATACTTTGTATACCGTTCGTAGCAAATGTGGCATTTCCTTGCAGTGAATATGGTAGGCCTATTGTAGTACGCCGGTCAAGTTTGATCAAGGAAAAGTAAAGCCATGTTGTAAACATAAAGTAAGACACCTAATATTTGCTTTTTTGGATAAATGTAACCTACCAAAATAGTTTACCACATGAATACTTGGAGTATTACATATTTACTTCTTGAATGCATAAGGCGAATTCATATTGACTAAATTATGCTATTCGGTTTTAGACGAGTTGATTAAACCGCTCGGCTTGCCGTAGGTTAGTGTTGGTATCCTAGCAACCCAAATGCACCACGAACGAAAGGCAAGTGAGATTTTGGTTCTTCTGGACTTTTTTTAAAATCTAAAAATACTTTGGTCAAACAGCAACACCTAATGTTAAATGATACTTCATGTTACTAATATTAAATTCTCGGTAACTCAAGAGTTTAGTTGAAGGGCCTCACGTAAAATATCGTAACTTTATTAGCTAGAGGCTACAGATGTTTGTGTAGCGTCCAGGGGAAGATGGACGATCCTCGAGTCTACGTGGAAAGAACTCTGGCCCTTATAAAACCAGATGCCGTCCACAAATGTGAGGAGATTGAAGACATTATCCTGAAATCTGGCTTCATTATCCTGCAGGTTGGTAATGTCTCGGAAAATGCATTGGTATACTTACTAGTTCTAATACGAACGTATGTAAACTATGTACAAAACATATTATATTTGCCTAGACTTTTTGTTATCAGATACAGTATGTGAAATGAAATTACAGAAAATAATGCAAACGATATTTTAGGACACCAGATCAGTATATATTTTGTCCACCAGAGAGCTCCAACAGTGTCCTGCTCTGTATAGTTCATGGTCACAATTTGTTAACGGGGTGAACTGGAAGTGCTCAAGTAGTAGTCTGTTTACGTATTAGGCCTACTCTACTAAAGTCCACGTTTGACACTTGTACTTAGCTCAATTTCATGCTACTTTTTACTCTACTACACTACAGTAAGAATGTTGTTTTTTACACCACTTAATTATCTTAGCATAGTTACAGTTTAACATAACAAAACAATATATGATACAGCGACTGCACCCAGTTGTTTGCAAAGTATCTGAAATTGGCTTCACATTGATGTACCAAAACACAAATGATCTTAAATATATCCACCACACAAACACTTAGGAGTCATCCTACATAATGAGTACTTTGGATAAATAAATAAATACACATTTCTGATTATTATCATCTTTTACTTATTTAACCATGTTCAACACTCAGGACATTTACTTCCCAGTGTTTTTAAACCATGGTATTTGTACTTTTACTTAAGTGGAGCTAAGTAGACTCTTTCACCACTGTTTTGAATATTAAATAGCAATTTAGAACAGTGAATTATTAGACTGTCAACCCTTATTAGGATAAATGCTGTACTCAAAAATCCAAAATTATTTCATTGAAAATTTCCAATATTTAAATTATATTGCAGAAGAGGAAGATGCAGCTAAGTCCAGAGCAATGCAGTGACTTCTACGCAGACCAATATGGAAAGCTCTTCTTTCCCAGCTTGACTGCCTTCATGAGCTCTGGTCCGATCATTGCCATGTCTCTCGCCCGGCACAATGCCATCGCCCACTGGAGGTCCATCTTAGGGCCTGTCAACAGCACCAAGGCCAGAGAAACTCATCCAGGGTGGTCAGTCTCTGAAATTGCTTTTGATTCTGTCTTGTGTTTTGTTGTAGGCCTATATTCCTTTCACATTATTTATATCATGTTTTACAATGGTGACTGAATCACAGCCTTAAAGGCTGACTGAAAAGTGAGATGGACACACTTACCAGGATTGTAATCTTTACCAAAATCATGCTACTGCTTCCAATGTCTGCTTAGAAACAAAGGCTGACACAATTTCATTCATATTCATACATTATTCCTCTTGAATGTGGGTCATATGACTTGGTAGCATGATTCATGTTTTAACCTAATGAAGAGGGGTACAGGTTTGCAGTCTTGACAACCCTGGCAGAGATCTTCATATTAATTGTATGTCTTCTCCCCACAGCCTCCGAGCAATATATGGCACTTCTGACCTTAAAAATGCTCTCCATGGCAGCGGGTCATTTCATGCAGCTGAAAGAGAGATCAAATTCATGTTTCAAAATTGTAAGTAACACACAACCAGAGAATGTGCTGTGGATGTACAAATGTAGTATTGAACACTTACAATTGTGTATCCCTCATGTTCTCTCTCTTCAGCTGTAATTGAGCCTTTTTCTTCAAAACAAGCCACAGAAGAATACCTGAGCAGGCATGTAAACCCAACTCTGCTACGTGGACTCACTGAGCTCTGCAAGCAGAAGCCACACAGCCCATGTGTAAGTATTCTATAGTCAGTAGCGACATACAGTCAATAATTAGTCACGTATGTATTGCTTTTACTGTGTTGTCTGCTGCTGTTTAACGCCCTGAAACATCTTACTCCATTATCCTCCGTCTTCAACAGATTTGGCTTGCTGACTGGCTGATAAACAACAACCCAAACAAGCCTCAAATATGTGATGGAGCTATTGTGGAAGAAGCCGTATGAGAGTGAAAGAGGGGCACATACATAATTTCCAACAGTTAATTTTTAAACACACTAATCAGTTCAGTACACTCATCCGTTTAGTTTTTTTTTTAAAGCATGTCACTTTGTTCGAAACCTGAAGTCAGCAGGATGAGACAGAAACACCAACAACTGGTCCTCATAATTCAATAAATCAAATATCTCCGCTTTGTGTATTTTTTAACAAAGCACCCCCATTTTTGCCAGGGAGATACAAATGTTGTATTTGATTTGGTGTTAATGATGGCACTGAATTTGTGACGTGTGATAAGATGATAACATTAATAAAGTAGAAACGTACGTTCAACACAATATGTTCTTGTCTACCTGCGTTAACCATCAGCTTCATCTCATGCTGATCTTCTGGAACTTTCTCACAAACACAAATGATAATATTGAAATAGTACTACTGCTTATAAAGAACATGTAAAAGCATAAGGTGGTCGAACAAATGTGTTACTGTATGAACAAAGTAGATGACTTTAGTTTTAAAATCAGCATTATAGTGATGGTTAGCCAACAGATTTATTATGGAAATTCTTTATTCTTTCTTATTTTAGTTATTCACCAATCAAAGAATATATATTGAAAACAGCTATATTTATAATTGGGACATGGCTTGATGTATACACCAGTCTGTAAATGCGATTTGACCAGGAAATAAGGTCTGCATTATATAACCATGAGGGTGGCTGCCTATGTATGCTGTTCTATAGTTCATTGTTTAGAGGGCTGCCGATTGTTTGATAAAAAAAAAAAATGGGTGGAGGATATATAAAGTACATTTTCCATTAGAAGACACGACATGCCACTTAAAGAATAAACTTAGCAAATTCGTGTTTACTGCTAACTTGGTCTTTTTTTCCGTTATTTTGCCCAACCCATGTCATGTTTCACAACTTGTACAGGAGTTACTGTAAGAAGTCACCTTTAGCCTATATGTGTCCATGTTCACAATAAAAAGTATGATGACAGCATTATTGCGTATATAGTATTTCATTAGTGTTCTTTATCTTAAAGTAATGTTTATTTCTACAACATCTAAGCTACGTTTTGGATATTTTCTTCCACACACCGCCCATTCATTTTCACGACCATGGATCTATCTACTGTTGCATTTGACTACCATTTTCCGGATTCTGAATGATAAGTAGTGCAAGTCAATACAATTTTAAGAATATACCGCTTTGAAACTTTATTCAATACAACAGTAGTTTCAGCGATTCATATTGTTTGAAATGCCGAGAAACTCCCTTTTATCAGACGCAGAAAATGTACTCGGAGTTTCTTCCTGAGTGTTAAAGGCGTGGACATCTTCTATGAAAAGAAAAGAACGTGTATGTTATTGGTACGCGCCTTGAACGACAGCTGGGTTCATCCAATCAGATGGCTTCTTCGCAGAAATTGCTTTTTTTTCTGCCGGTTTTAGAAAACCAACCACGAGTTGTCGTGTGGGAGAATCCATCTTGAAGAGAGCTCTCCGGTTGTGTTACCAGTAAGCTGCTTTTCCTACTTATTTAGCGTTGTTCTTTTCATTATATTGCCACGTAAGTAATCTGATTGTTTTAGTCTTATGATTGTTATTCTGGTGGATGTAGTTTAAATATCTCTAATTAATGGGAAATGTAGGCCTCTTATGCGACTAGCACGGCCTTTGCGTTACGTAACTGCGAATTTGAGTTGTACAGTCCAGGCTTGCTTTATCAGCACGAAGCAGATGGTTACACTATTTCTAATCTTTAGTTGTATTATTGTCCATGCTGTCGGATTACTTTGTTGTGCAAGTAATCGTTACTATGTTGCCATTTTCTGGCGCTCTGCAACAATTGCGAGTCTTCATGAATGTATGAAACGCGATCGTGCCGGCCAAAATGGTGGGAAATGCATGCATTGGCACCATGTAAATGGCGAGGCATGTACGGCATTTGGGATTATATAATCACCGTGATTTAGTCTAACTTGATGCATTTTTTTTGGCTTTAGGTATTGTATTGCAAAATGTCTGAGATAGAGCAGCAGTATATGGAAACATCGGAAAACGGACACGAAGTCGAAGATGATTTTAACGGAGCGGAAAACACCGAGGAAGGTAACGAAGAGAGCGCTGTGAATGACTGCGGAGAGGAGGTAGAGGGCGCAGGGCCCGACGCCGACGGGAATTCACAAAACGGTGGCACAGAGGGCGGCCAAATCGACGCCAGCAAAGGCGAGGAGGATGCAGGGTGAGTTGAAAAACAGTATGTCGTGAATATTTTGTGAAACCGACATTTATAATAAGCTTTCATGGTTTAGTCATGTTTCTTTGTTCAACCGGCCTTTGTTGGCGCCATATGCAGAGCGGAGGGGGGGATGGGCGCTCCAGCAGGGATCAAATCTAGCATGCATTGGCTCTAATGAAGCTATTGATATGTGGCATCTGATTTGTTTTTTCCGAACGATTTTCACTAAATTGAATTAATGATGTAAATTGACTGAGCTACAGCAGCTGTAGCCTTCTTTCCCATGTCATTGGGTCAACATATGTTCTGGAACAGTGTGTACATTTATACCCCCCTTCGTGCCCAACACCACCCCCTCTGCCATATATAAAGTTGCAGTAACATGGCTGCCTTTAATGCTTAACATGTCCCTTTCTGCCCCCTCTGTGTTCAGGAAAATGTTTGTTGGAGGTCTCAGCTGGGAAACGAGCAAGAAGGATCTTAAAGATTACTTCACTAAATTTGGTGAGGTGACAGACTGCACCATAAAGATGGACCAGCAGACAGGCCGGTCAAGAGGATTCGGCTTCATTCTCTTTAAAGAAGCAGCCAGTGTAGAAAAGGTGAGTGAGAAAGCAATAAACCCGAAAGTGACTTTATGGTTACAAAAGAGACACTTTGTTTTAATATTTAGTTGGGTTTTTTAGGTTCTTGAACAGAAGGAGCACAGGCTAGATGGCCGAGTGATCGACCCCAAGAAGGCCATGGCCATGAAGAAGGATCCAGTCAAGAAAATCTTTGTTGGAGGCCTTAACCCTGACACGGCTAAGGAAGTCATTCAGGAGTACTTTGGGACCTTCGGAGAGGTACGGTATTCAAAGGAATTTCAGTTTATTAGGAAGTCGAATGCTTACGATATTGGCTGCTTCAAAGTCTGTTTTCCTGTTGTGTAGGTTGAAACCATTGAGCTTCCACAAGATCCAAAGACAGAAAAGAGGAGGGGGTTCGTATTCATCACATATAAAGATGAGATTCCTGTCAAGAAGGTTATGGAGAAGAAATACCACAATGTCGGTGGAAGCAAGGTAATGGCATACCACACATTCTGCACACATGTGAAATGGGGTCTGGTGTTTCGGGGTATAAAAATCAAAGGCAAAATCACACTGCAATATAATGTGCTCTTGTGTGGTGTTCCAGTGTGAAATTAAAATAGCCCAGCCCAAAGAAGTCTACCAGCAGCAGCAGTATGGTGCTCGTGCATACGGTGGTGGTGGTGGTGGTGGAGGAGGAGGAGGAGGAGGAGGACGCGGCGGCAGGGGCCGTGGAGGTAAGAATCCTATTTGTATACTTTAAATGCAAAGTAACTTGTTGGGTCATGTATGTAGAGTTGTGACAAAGCCCTCACCTGTGTCTTTTAGGTCAGGGACAGAACTGGAATCAAGGTTACAACAACTACTGGAACCAGGGATACAACCAGAACTACGGCGGATATGGACAGCAAGGCTATGGCGGATATGGCGGCTACGGCAACTATGACTACTCTACTGGTTATTACGGCTATGGGGGTGGCTACGATTACAGTAAGCGATAAGTGCCCCCCGGGAACGAAAAAAGAATGAGAGAAACTTTATTTTCTTGGTCCTCCTTGTTGTACAGAAGAACTCAGTCCCTTTTTCTCTTGTCCTCCAGACCAGGGCAATACAAGCTATGGGAAAACTCCAAGACGTGGAGGCCACCAGAGTAGCTACAAGCCATACTGATCACACGTAGTGCAGGTATGCATTTTTGCATCATCCGTGGTAGTATGAGAACATAGCTGTAACCATTGGTGCCTTTTTGACCCCAAAGATCTCCATCTACTCTAAATCCATTCAAGCATTGTGGTGGGGTTAGGGTAGACTGTGTTGTGGGGTCTGTTACCATTAAAGATGGATTCATTCCACCTGTCAGCCATCTTAAGATGCATCTCTACTACTTGATCACTAAGGGTTGAGTTGGTGGTGGTTGAGAACAGGAATAAGGACCGTCACCTTTCACCAGGGTGCTAGGTGTAATAGCTAGCGGTCGTGCCCCCTCCCCCCCAAAGTGTGTCTGTCCATTCACTGACCTGTCAAAACTCATTCATGCACCTGTCTGTCTTTGTGTAACTGCATGCCATATTTGGTTTATTCTCAGTAACGTTAAGCACCGTGTTTTTCTCTTAAGGTCTAAAGTAAATAAGAAAGAGATCCATGGTCTGACCACAACCAACATGGGCTCTGGCTTTTCCTTTGGAGTTGGCAGAAATTTGGACTCATGCTCCATTTGTACAGATCAAGTGAGGAACTGGGAAGCAAATGTCACTTTTCCACTTTTTATTTTATATTGTTTTGTGTCCATTTACATTTCCAGTGATGGAAGTGTTATTTTTACTGTACTTTTTGGTACCTTTTTGAATCTAATGTATTGTATGGTTGTATTTTTACATGTCTACTGGATTTGCAGATGAGCAGGAGCAAGAGCTTTTAAAGCTCACAAATAAAACAAAATTGTTTTTCTTTCTTTTTTTTCTTTTGGTGTTTCTAGATCTTTAGTTATTTTTTCCCATGCTGAATGTTGGATGCAAGTTGCATGGCTTCAGATGTGGGATGAGGCAACAATAAGGGATTTAAACTAATCAAAGGGTTCATTGTAAGAGTGTCAAGTGAATGTTTTCAGATGGTCTAGTAGACGAAGACAACCAGCATCTTTTTTTCTTTTGGCTTTTATGGAGATTCTTCCCCCATCATGTCTGCAATTTTAAGTGGCTTTACTAGTGTTATTCAACTGAACGCAAGCCTGTTAATGTAAGAGGGTACTCCCTCTCTCACTGGATACTCATTCCTCTAGTGTATTGGGCAAATTGGTAGAAATAAACTTTTGGTTTATATTACACATGGATCCTTTTGTTATTATTTGTAAAGTTAATGTTAAATGTTTTGTACTGTTAAATGGCTTGTTTTGTCTTGGGTAATGTTAACATCTCTACGGATGCCTCTTTGGAAAGATGTGGGAGAGAGCTTCACTACCTGCAGCAAACTGGCTGGTTAATTCCCACTCCACTTTATGTAAAACTGCAGTACTTTAGCATTTTATAAATGTGAACAGAAGTTAATGATAGTGATCTGGTAAGTGCTTATCTCAACCATATGTGTATTGAGAACATGTTGCTGATCAGTATTGCTAACTGGGACTGATATTTTAAATATCGCAATTGTTGATAGAACAAAAATTAGTCAGGATTGGGTGGAAAGCCTTTTATTAGTTAATTTTTGCCAGACGGGCTAATGGTTCAGCTGGCATCCGTTTTAAATTTGGTAGTTTTCATCTCGGTTGACTGAAGTGATGCCTATGCCTTAAAAAGGCACTGGACATCTGGGGGGAGAAAAAGGGAAACAAATATTAACTATAATACACTTTCCTGGCTCCAGATACCATTTAAATGACTGTCCCACTTTGATTTGCCATATTGCTAAGCTTTGACACTTAAATGTAAACATTTTTCAGTGTTAAAAGGGAAAACGGCAACATGTTCTAAGTGAAGTGAATGAACTTGTTCTACTGGAAGTATAGACATTCACATCTCTACCTCTGAATGTTATGAATGTGACCATCTGACAATGTCTGATGCAATTAAAAGTTTTTCTACAGGTTTAACAAACCATAGATGTCTTCCTTTTGCAGTTTAAATGCCACTGGCTTCCATGTCTGTGAGAACAAAACAAATTGAAGAGGTTATACAACATTTAAATAAAAGTTTGGTCTTCAGAGTTCTTTAAAATGAGCGAAAACAACATAAATATAGGCAAACAATCCTGTAGTAACGAGTGTAGACAAAATATGATAGTGTAACCAACCTGTGAGGATGCGGTCAATACATTTTACTGTCAGTTCTGCGTCATCCATACTGAAACACATTGGTGGTTTGAACTTAATGACACTTTCCCAGGGACCATCTGTACTGACACAGATGTTATCCTCCTCTTTTAACCTAATAGAAAAGGGACATCATTAATGACTGCTCTGCCCAGACTGTATCGAAGGAAGAACAAGTTGTTTAACATTATAAACATGTATTGCACTCAAGTGTTGAACCTCTTCACCACCAACGCTGCTGTTTCTGTGGCAGGAGTCCTCTGCTCTCTGTCTGTAACCAGCTCTAGACCCACGAACAGCCCCACACCTCTGTTAAAATAAATACATATTTATTTTTATTGATTTGACAGGTGGGGGGTTGTCACTTAGGAACCCATGATTGTCGTCATTTGTGACCCTTCTCATCATTAAACCATATGATGTCCCATTTAGGTCCCTGGACAATAACCTTATATAAACGAGAGATACATTAAATATCATTTTTTACAAGGAAGCTCAAAGCTTTCAACAGATATATGTTCAGATTAAGTTACAGCTGTCATTTTTCACAGCCTTCAATTGTTCCTTGAATTTTAATGAAAGGAGTCCAGATTCCCACAATTGGCCATATAGGCTGGAGAAATAATTAATTATATGAATTGATGTTTTGTTTGTAGTTTGAAGAACATGAGTGCAGTAGTCATCAGATCCTTACCTGACATCTCCAATTATTTGATGTCGTGGTTGTAGCTTTATAAGCAAATCTTTGAGATGTGCTCCCACCCTGGTGGCATTTCCTTTTAGGTCCTCTTCCTCTATCACATCAAGTACTGCCAGGCCAATTGCACAGGACACTGGATTCCCTCCGAACTGCATGAAGTTAGAACCAAAACAAATATTTGAATCTTGATATATGCATGCTAAACAAAAGGAAGCTCAACCAATTTCTAAAGTACCATTTTTATTTTTGCTTAAAAACAGATTGAGGAATTTTGTTTATATTATCTGTTCTGTGCAGCAGCATAGTGGTGTATAAAAAAACACTTGTAAACAACAGTACTCAAGCAGTAGTCAGTGATGAACATAGCTGCCAAGAGTTAAGAGACTTATAACATTATAATAAAAATGTCTTGATATTTATATATAATTTTAGTTATTAAAATGCATCCTGGCAGCATACAGTTGGAAAAAAACTAAATAAAACTTTAAGATAAATGTATTCGTATATTATTGTGTTGACTAAGTGCATATTCACCGTATTGAAGTACTCCACTCCGTTGGCTGTGAAAGCTCCAGCTATCTCTACAGTGGTTGCCACACATGCCAGGGGATGCCCATTGCCCATTGGTTTACCCATGGTCACTATGTCGGGACAAAAACCCTGCCCCTGCAGCTGGAAAGCCCAGAAGTGACTTCCCACACGTCCAAAGCCTGTCTGCACCTCGTCTGCCACAAACACTCCACCAGCTGATCGCACATATCTGTAGGAAATCCACTGTGTTACTTCTATGTACATGTGGCTGAGAAAAACTGAAAATAAAAAAAGAGTGAACACCACTCACTCTGCAACTTTAGTGGAGTATCCTTGGGGTAAGATTATTTGTCCTCCAACACTTGGCAATGACTCAGCAAAGAAGGCCGAGATCTATTGGGAACATGTATATAAATGTCATGCATAGGTCATGATTATCTGCATAACAAAAAGTGTTATTAAGGCTGCACCGAAAATGTGTTAAAATGTACCTTACGGCCATCCCTGTGCACCTCCTCTATTAGGTCTTTTACTGTATCAGCGTATGCTTGGCCGGGGTTGGGGTGATCCTCTCTGTAAAGGCCTCTGTAGGTGTCTGGTAAGGGTGCCTAGGAGGATTAAACACATTGTTTAAGCTATCCACTGTTGGTCAGCAGTTTTTTGTAATGATGGTCATATAAATGTACACACCACATGAACCCATTCTTTTTGTCCTGCCAGTTTCCGGAACTTGTAAGGACTAATGTCGATGAGGGACATTAGATGCCCATGGTATGCACTGGTATAAAAAGAGAGTTCATTTGTAATTGGTAAACAAGTGTTCAGTCAGAGGGTGAATGTGGGATAGAACTGAATAAACTTACTGGTCAAGCACAATTACATCCTCATGTTGGGTGTACTGATGTGCTAAGCGTAGGGCAAGATCATTGGCCTCTGAACTGTCAGCAGAACAGATGTTATATAACTGATATGTTACTTAAGAAATACCAATGTGTCCGAGTTGGAGGTTATTACTTACCCGGAGTTAACAAAGTAGAACACACACAGTTTCTCAGGCAGGGTGGCAGCCAGGCGTGCGGCATACATCACTATGTTGTCGTGCAGGAATCGAGCATTTGTGTTCAGGAGGTCCATTTGTGCTGATGCAGCTTTTGTAATGCTTGGGTGACAATGGCCCACTAAAATAATACAATAGGATATTACAAAAAAACCTTTATTAATCCAGAGGGAATTATTGTGCTAAGTAGTAAACGCACAACACATTCTTACTTACAACAAAACATAAAAGAACAACAATAAAAGTAAAGCACATTTGGTAAAAGAAAGAAACTGAAAACTTAAGTTGAAAGTAATATTTCCACCCAATGTTGAAGAGATAAGCTACAATACAAAAGGACACAGTGTATTTGACTAATGCTTTAAGTAGACACACAAGAGTGAAGTGTGCTGTGTTTTGTGAAGGCAATAAATGGACTATGCCTTGAATAATAAACGCTTTACCATGTTGAACGTTGCTGATGCAGTCCAGATAGCGCTTGCCATTTTCATCGAATAGAAATTGACCTCTTGCTTTTACTATTTTCACAGGGTCTTCTGAATAGAATAGTCTGCATGACTGCCTGTAATCGAAGAAAAAAGGACGTGTCAGTAACTTTCTTGCACGCACTGCTTAGCAGCACACCCTGACTAGTAGGCATATGTCAGCCATGAAGAACAACAGTTTGACTTAGTGATGGCGAGATGAAGCCTTATGAAGCTTTGAAGCTTTCGAGCTAATTGGTTCGCAAAAGGGTTCATCTCATGAGGCTTCATCATGGGCTTCATTTGGACACAAACCCCCCTGTTGGTCAAAGTGTGTAAACAGGCAGATTAGACATCTCAACAGAGTGCTCTATCTCATACCGAGTTCCCAATGAGTAAAGCCTTAGAATAACTCTAAACAACGAACATAAAATCATATTTTCATGTTAACAATATTGTTTTTATTCCAGTTGAATGATTGTGATTGAAAATCCTAAGGAGGCTGGTAAACATTGCAAAGAGGGATTTGTATTCCTTAATAATATTCTTAAACGTAACCATGTTGTAGCCTGAGAAAGGCTACACCATATCAAAGAATACATTTATTAACTACATTATCTCATTTAGCTGTAGCTTTTATAAACAACAAAAAATAGGTATTGTTCAGTCGTTGAACCAGGGACCCTGCGGTCATGAGTCAACTGCTTTCCAGCTGAGCCACAGCACACACACTAAAGCTCCCTGAAAACACTGCAACATATTTATTCATGTTTTTATTCCTACATTTATGTATGCTTGTATCTATTTATACTTATGACATGTTCCGACCTCTATATAAGTGAGGGTCTGAGCTCTCTTAATTCCATCGTGTCACCGGGCCCGGGTACAGGAGGGTTAATATGGTTCTTATAAATACATCCATAGCATGGGTAATATCAGCACTGTGGTTCAACCATCCATGGGTTCAACGGTGCAACCGATCTGAGTCGCTTCCTGAAGCAGTCACGTGGTATCGACAGGCAGCGAGGCTTCGTTTGTCATCGATGACGTCACTGGCCCAAAACTATACAAGCCTCGATACATGCTTCACAAAAAGCTTCGGGGATTACTCGACACACGCTCCGAAGCCTCGGCACAATACGTAACATCACTAGTTTGACTTCGACCTACCCGATTAACTTCTTCCGCAGAACGAGAGTTTCCTCTTTCCTGAGTTTTCCTAGTGCCATATTCTCTGTAGGTCAAAGACTCACCAGGAACATACAGTTTTGCAATAGCCGTCAACAAGAGCAGTTATGTTTTTTTTTACCAGAAGTCCTTACCACGCATGCGTCATAGTAGAATTGTATTTACCACACTAAGCATTCCAACGTGTATGTGTCGAAATGATGTGTAGGCTTTATTAAATATGTTGGTTTTGTATAAATATATATTTATCAGAAACAAAAATACATTTATTTAATCGCTAAAACATTGTTTGGTCAGTTTTTTAAGCTGTCACTTTATTTAGAGGGGCCCAACTGTGTGGGTCTCTCAACCGGAAAGGGACTCACACATTAAATGCAATGTGTTGCTAAAAATGTAGTTACGGTTTTGAACACCTGACAAAACTGTCATTTTGAAAAAGTAAGCGTTATATGACAATTGCTGAGTTTCCTAGAAGGATGTCTTTCAAATCAGTGTATTAAAAATACCTCTGCATTGGTACGGTCCAGCCGCTATAAATACTCTGCTAAACGTCTCTCTATCCGGTGCACTGTGTGCAGCTTCGGTTGCTAAGGAACCACTGAACGCAGGTAATACATCAGGACAGCTGTAGCATGCTAGCTGCAAACAGACTACGTAACCAAGCTAATGCTAGAACTTATTTACTTGTACACCATCGACACAACCGCTTGGTGTATAATCACACCTTGTTATGGTATATTCAAACGAATCATCGCTAGATTCGTGTATAATGACAAGCGATGAGCTTGTCGCAGACCGAATGCACTAACACTAGTAACGTTTGTTATCAGCAAGCTAACAGCTAACACTTATAGTGTTGCACGGGCTGCATCGTGTTGCTGAGCTAGCTTACTATCTGCTCACCAGCATAAGTCGTTATCAGATTTAGCCAGTAAATATAAATATATCCAAGTCCTACATTGTCAATGACAAACAGTTGTCCTACAGCTAATGTTGTGAACAAAGTGATAGGCTTTTAATTGGCTAACATAATCGTTGTGATTTGTAGACAGGCAAGCTACGCAACACTGTCTTAAACTTATGTGTTCGTTTTCAAATGAGTAAAGACAGAACATGTATATAGGCCCAGACCCCTAAATTAACCTTACCTAGAGTCTTATTAATAGTGTGTTGTGATAGGTGTGTGTATAACTAGTCGTCGTCTTTTGAATATAATATATCATTATTTATGAGCAACGGTAAGTGTGTTACCAATATTGTA
Source organism: Pseudochaenichthys georgianus (assembly GCF_902827115.2). Taxonomy (NCBI): domain Eukaryota; kingdom Metazoa; phylum Chordata; class Actinopteri; order Perciformes; family Channichthyidae; genus Pseudochaenichthys; species Pseudochaenichthys georgianus. The sequence continues at coordinate 23,539,411 of NC_047512.1, forward strand.
AAGTTATGTCAAAGATTTAAATCAGCGGGTGATTGACAGCAATGGACTTATCCGTTTATGAGCAAAATGAGTGTGTCGGGTGCTTTTTAACAGTAGTAGCTGCTACATGATGATGTTTAGCCTGTGTGCCCTGTGCAGGCGAAGTAGCATGTCTTCTGGCATGTGGAACTAGGTTAGCATAGTAGCACTATGTTTGCCACAAGGAGAAGGGCCCTGGAGGCCACATCTAACTGCCAACAGCAAGTGCTGCAACTAAGTCTCTTCAATGAGTTTGACGTTTTATTTCAGATTAACGACTCAACTTTTTAAAGTTGATACTGTTAAATATTATGTTTCATCATGTGTCGGGTTTGGATGTCAGTATTAGCTTTGGTCAACATTATGGGTGCTTTGAACTTTCAAAGAGCAGTGCAAAGGCCTAAAGGCCATGTTACATTTTAATACAGCGCATACAAGTTTAGATTTTTGCTTTCTCTTTTAGTTTCAGTTTGATATGTACATGTTTGTGCCTGGCGCAGATCTGCTGGAAAGGGACAGTGTAGGTTAATCTTCAGTGATGTTTGTAGATTGAGTAACCATTAGAGCCTAAAGGCTACTACCTATGTGCTATTTGGATGGGAAAGTACATGTCAAAAGACTATGTGATTTGAAATGGACACACAGGTGTTGTTGCCCTTTACCTCCTTGGTACATCACACTGTTTTGGCTTTGCCTTGGTAATATAAGCCATTGATACCTGTTCACTGTTCTTTTGTCCCCCCTGCAAAGATATTATGGCATTCTCCAAAACCCTAACCCCATTCATTTTTCACACACTTCCCCCACCCCATCCCTTTATTTCTCCTCTTTCCATCCCCCGTTCCTCCTACTTCACAATAATTGTTATTTGTGTTTTATTAAACCCAACTGACTTTGAATGCCATTGTATCTCCCCACTGGTTTTAACTTTGGGCATCCTAGTCTATGTCTGTAGTCCCTATCATAGCCAACCATATTCACTCTGCCTAAGGGAATGTGAAGTGTTTCTTTGTCCTGGGTCTCCTCATGTCCACGTGTGCTCTCTCTCCCTTTGAACATAAATCAATCAATCAATGTTTATTTATATAGCCCAATATCACAAATGTTACATTTGTCTCAGTGGTCTTCACAGTGTGTACAGAATATCAGTATGACAACACGAAACCCTCTGTCCTTTGACCCTCACATCATACAAGGAAAAACTTCCAGAGAAAACCCCACAGTTAAACTTCTGACTCGTGTGGTTTAGGCAGCATGTATATCCCAGGCTGGGTCTTGTAAAGAAATATCTGGTCATTACTTTGAACACATTGTTTCAGGTGTTCTGGTTTTCTACATCTGGTATATTCTGTACTAGCACAGTTATAACATGTTGGGGGAAAGTCCACATTAGCAGATTTTGCACTCTTCTGAGGCATGATTAATCTGTCATGCAATTGATATGCTACTGTTCAACAAAGTGCTGTCTTTGCAATGTGTTTGACCAGTTTCAGTTAATCATTGACATCATTTCATAAGGATCCCTTCTCATTTGTCCCTCTAGGTGGCATTAAAATGACGGTGGCACAGTGAGAAAGCTGGTCAGTCTGGCTGGTTGAGGTGTGGAGGGGACACCACAAACCACGCCAGCATCCTGACGCATACGATTTCCACTGCCCTCAGTCAATCTCCTTATAATCTCCATGTCTATCCCTGGATTGTAGCTACAAATATGGTGACGCTTATCACAGAGCAGCTCCGTAAGCAGAGTTTGGAAGAGCCTTATTACAAGGCTTTCTCATTCAATGTGAATGTGGTAAGTTTGAGACAAAAAGTACCTTTTTTCATTAATGCACTTTTGGTTTTAGTATTTAAGTTATATTTCTGTTTCAGTCACTACCTGCAGTGGGCTCCAGTCCCACTGTCTCCTGGAGTGCTTGTAGATCCTCCCAAGGCAAGTTCATTGAATTAAGTGCAATATTATGAATCTTTTGATGAGGAAAATTGTCTCATGGCTATATTTTGACATTTTCAGAAATCGGCTCTGCTACACAACTATCCTCCAAAGCCAACTCTCTGGATGATTCCTGTCGACTAGACTCCGGAGAACTTCTCCAGAGACCAGAGGTTTCTTTTACAGACAAAGCTTTCCAAAGCTCACCACCACCCCCACCACCACCTTCAAAACGCCACTGCCGGTCCCTCTCTGTTCCAGAGGACCTGTCGCGGTGTCGTTCCACCTGGCATCCTAGAGCATCCAAGGTTTGGACCCCAGTCAATCGTGGCTGCCAATGCGGAGGAGCAAATAGTTCAAGCTCTGGAGCCAGCTCTTTGCCACTTTGTGGTCCCAGTCCTTCTTTCCCCACTTCCTCCCTACACTCATCTTCTAGCCCTACCTTCTTTAGCTTATCACTGTCCTCTGACTCCCCACTACCATGGAGCTTCTCATGGGACCCCTGTGACAAACTGAAAGGAGCCTGTTCTGCCTCCTTTGTTACTCCTTCCTCCTGCTCCTCCTCACCGGCCCCTCTGGTTTCTCACTCAGTGCTGCAGCGCCGCTTCTCTCTCTCCCCTGTGCACATTCTGGATGCCTCGGTGGTGCTCCTGCCCCCCCAGCCCTTTCCTGCTTCTGCTCTGACATATGGCTGTTCTGGCATAGAACACCCAGCCCTCTCTCCATCTCCCACTTCAGCCTGCAGCACACCCTCCTCCTCTAGGCGCGACCTACACCCAGCTCTGCCACGATGCCACTCACAGCCCTGCGACATGCGGAAACCTCGCTTGAAGAGGCGCCATGACCCAGATGTTCTGCCCTGCCCCAGGCCAGGCCTTGACTTCAGCAAGATGACACAGGTGAGCAAAGATTCTAATGGGCTGTCAAGGTAGGTCGTTTGGTTAATATTCTCATATTGATAGACTTAGTGAATGGAGTAGGGAAGATACAGTATGCCTTGTGCCTATGTTGGGCCTCCAGATCTGTTTTCATAAATCTTTCTTGATCTCATCATTGCAGTTGGCATGGGTTTTTTGGTGCAGGCAATTTGACCGAATCTGTGAGAAAATGAACTTCACGAGTGTCTTAAAGTGCACCGATCATGCTATTTTTAGGCAATAGCATAGGTCTCAGATATATAAAAAAGGAGGGGGCTGATCTCATGCGGGACCCGGCAGCTACTGTCTAAACTAAATACTGCCGTGATGAAACGCCATATCATGGATTATTTCGGAAACAGTATGGAGCTCAAAGGCTTTTTCTTGCCGGTTATACCACAAGGTGAGTTCCTTTTTTTAATATCCAGCTTCTTCACACACATGCTCTCCAGTACAGGTTAGCTCTGAGGGTTGGCGATGCTAATGTAAACACCGACCATATTACGTCCAAAACAGTCGGGTCATTGTTTCTAATAGTGCCGTGGGTCAACATTTCCGATATTACGTCATATCGGACCCAAATCTGGATCAGCTCCGTTGTACCCCCGTTTTTAGAGATTTGGGTACGGAGGAAAAGAGAGGATTTTTATTTTTCTGACGCTGCGTGAGTTCCCTGACACACCGGGGACACATATTTATGTATAAAATACATCACAAAGTGCATTTTTCATGATGAAAATCACAACTTAAAGGGGACCTATCACCACCACACCTACTGCACACAGTTCTAGCCTGACTTTAACCCATGCAAAGGCTCTCTTGACAACATCTTTAAATGCAGACTTCCTTTGACAATGTGGACATTTATTTTTCCATTTCTATATTACATCCCATCCCCAAGGTGAACCACCCTATACATACTTAAAGTAGGTTAGCTACAAAAAAGAACGGTATATTGACTTGCTGGCCCTCCTAGATCTCCTAGTACTCCAAGGTTTAAACAATTGTCAATTCACCAAAGAACAATTGGATAACAGTTAAAAATATAATAACATTATAGACTAAGAAAGTGCTTGAGTCTGATGAATTGTGACTTGATAATTATGAAACTTATTTCTCCTGTTTTTAGATTGGTAATCACAAGAACCCAGTTTGTGGTACTGGTGGCTGCATAGTTCCAGTGTCTTCCCATGCAGAGCAGCGCTCATCCTTCTCCTCTGCAGAGTTCCTGGGACGAGCCAGCATTGGGCCACTGAGTGAAAGTGAAGAAGAGGAAGAAGATGAAAGAAAAAGGACTTCAATAGATGAAGGGCAAAATATGTTTTTTGAAAGAGACTGCACAGAACTGGACTTGACCCTCATAGAAGAAAACTGACCACTCCTTGATGCTCTGAGTGTGATTACTGCATTCATAACTATATAAAGCACACCTGTAGGCTTTGTGTGCCCTTCTGGCAGAGTCTTTGAACCTGCTGCTGTCTTAAAACATATGTCGAGAGTTCATAATCAACAACCAAGAAATTAGAAGCTAATATCAAATTAAAATGTCATGATTGTAACACTTGAGCTAGTACACGATTCAAGATTTCCCAACAATGTCACAGTGCCTGCCTATTTGAAATTCCATTGGGAAATGTGCATGAGCAAATAAGATAATTTTCATGTACACAGAATTTTGGCAAATATTTCACATTGAAAAGTGTTAATTGATGTTATCCATTGGTCAGCATCTTGACATCCTCATCAAAGAATACTGGAGAAGGCAACATGTGCTAACATTATTCTCATAAGTTATTCAAATGCACATCGAAAGTCAATACATTAATGTATTAGAGGTAAGCACACTCATCAGATACTGGTGAAGTCTACATTTGTATTTGGGTCTCTTCATTTGGATTGGATGCTTGATCTGTGGAAGGTGCACACATGTCCACATAATATTTGGTTTCCCGAAACAACATGATACCAATGCTGGTCTATATAAATGCTCATGTATGTTTATTAGGATACATTCCTTGTTCCCTCGCAGACACTAAAGATACGTTTACTTTTACTGCTGTTCTGTCATTGAGTAAGCTTGTTCTTATTGAGTAACTCTACATCATCAAAGGGAAAAGGTTCCTAATATAACACAAAGGATAACTCCACCTATTGTTCATTTAATATTTTCTTTTTGGAGTTCTCCTAATTGCTTTAAACAGATATGCTCAACAATAATACTGTAAACTGACCATGCCTTAAGCTTAAAATACAGTTTTCTTGGTGCTTCTTGTTTTTACAGCCAGACATTTTTGCAATCTCTATTTGCGCTGATTCAGATTTTGAACAGGTGGCACAAGCACTATAATAGTCAATTTTAATAGCTGAATCTTTGCTGCAGCTGGACTCCGTTGGGCACAATGTAAAGTACTGTACAATGGTTAGTGAGAACACAGCAAGGCAATTCTGAGTGTATGCAACAAAGGTGGTGTTGAAGCAGATGATTTGGTGGCCTTTCAGAGATGATTTTTCATGTGTTTTCAGATGGAGATACTCCTGTTGCACAATTTATGTACAAATAAAATTTAATAGAGAATGATATTTTTTTCTCCAAAAAGTGCCTTGTCTTCCATTCACCACTAAGTTAGTCAGAAGTATCGGGGGAAGTTAGTTCAGAGGATTATTGTGACACCTAGTGGCTAAATTCAGAATAAACTTGATTTGTTTGAAAGTTTAATCAATTTAGATTTTTCAAACTGCAGATATGAATGCTTAGCTTGATGTTCAGTTTCGAGTGAAAAAAATAAAGGTTGAACAAAAAAATCTGAATAATGTTAAAAAGAGTGTAACAAATAACTTATTTAAAGACGATTACATGGTTGGAACTTTGAAAATCAAGAGCAGAAAAAGTTAAACTTTAGCCAGAAAGTTGTTGGTATAGTTTTGTAAACAAGCATTTATTATTCTGGAGTCGTAATATTATGCATGCCGATCCGCCGTGTAAGGTGAGGGCGCTCATTCCAGTCCACCGATGCTTTTTCACAGACTGTCTGACCCCCCCACCAACAGCCACTTCCTCTTTTGTCTAATTTCATGGCGATCGGGAGAGAGCGAACACCACCGACGCACGCACACTGTTTCAGCACTCCTGAAAGAGTTTATCCGGGGTAAATAATTGACATTTTTTGCAAGATTTGGTCACTGGGTTTAAAAGTAGTCTTGCCTGGATTCAGCCATGTGTACGATTCACATTTCCCTGTATGATTATTCCACTTTATAGCTTCTGGGTCAGATATTTCACATGTAGCACCACTCGCTGATAACAAATCGGACGAAATGGGCTGTCCCCCTCCGCCTGCATCTCTCCCACACTCAGCGGCACGCTAGTTAACGGCGCTGGCTAGCTAACGTTAGCAACTCTGCAAACGCTTCATACATGTAGCTATGTTTTTTCATTTTAATTGACATGATTTATAACATTGGGGTGGCTGAATAAGAACAAATGCTGAGAATATTCGGGAGTTGGAAGGAAATTGTAGTTTTCATTAAAATGTTAGCTGCTTAATGTTTGTATTTGGGTTAGCTTGGCTAGCTAACTGTCGTGCTATTTATTTAGTTAGCATTAGCCGGGACCGGGATACAGAAGTTAAGGCAAGCTAAACTATCTCAAAGCGAAGAGACTAACTAGGATATACTTATCTCCGAACAGCCTATCGACTCATGTATTTGCATGGAACATTTTAATATTCTCCACCCTGTTCTCGATAACCAATAAACGGTTTTGCTAGCACCACAAGCTAGTTAGCTAGTTAACGGTTACTTTGATGCTAACGAGGGGGTCCCGGACCATTGATAGTTTCACCGTAAGGTTATCGTTAAAATACCTACTGGTTCTGTAAACTAACGTTGACTGGCAGCGGTATTGTTGAACAGAAATGTATAAATGCGTTGTATGAGAGAGTTGTGTTATTATTGCAAGCGAAAACAAAGTTGTTGACCATGATCCAAAACTTCCAAAAAGTAAAAAAATTGTCTAGTAAAGTGATGATGTATTATCCAGTACTAAGAGTTATGAGCACAAGTTACCTATTATCTAAACACACTTGTCAGTGATGTCAATCAATGACATGAAGTTGGTGATATAGGTCTTCATGACAAACCACCTGTATTCATTCTGGATTAATATTGTTAATGTTCATACTTTGATCAATATCCACTTTATTTGTTTACAGTGTAAACTAAGTTGGCAATCTGACTGGCACAACGGACATTGTTCTCCAGGTGAGTGAGTGTAACTGTAAAAATAGTTCACTAGTATAACCCATTTCTTGGCTAATTCAATGCATTAAACATGTTTACACAATTGTGAGTCTTTGCTGTTCAGCCTGGATTCTTCAAGTTGTTTGACATCATGTCCTTCTTTTAATTACACATAGGCCTACATATACTTTTTCCCACCTGTACATTTAAGTCACTTCAAAATGTTAGCACACAGAAATTCAATCTAGTGCAATTCTGTTTTTTATTTTGTTTGTGATGTTTTGATAATTTTTTCTATATAATGTGTTATTAGGCAGTTCAATTTGTCTTAATTGACTGTTTTTCTAATTTGTCTGCAGGGGAAACTACGTGGTCAACATTAAAAAGAATCCAAAGCACCTGGATCTGTTCTTCTCTGTCCCAGGTTTAGACTGCGTGGTCTATGGCTCTGATGGACAAACACAAACAGGTCAAGCGACAGAGACTTGACCGCATTTGTGAGGGTGAGATTTCATAAAATACTCATACACAAACTAAACGGAAGCAAAAGCTTACATTAATGAGGTTTTATTATTGTGCATATCAGTTTTTTTAATGTGATATATGGGGCCCAACCTTCACCTGTCTAGTTACCATGCTATTCGGGTGTGACTTTTTTACAGTGTCATTAGTATTCATATCAAGCATTTATTGTCATATGCCAGTGTGCGAAAAAGCACACGTCCCACCCTCCGGGACGTGTTATTTACAATATCGGACAAGTAGATCTTTCAATTGACTTGTCCGATGTAGTGTTAATTTCGTCAGCTATTTAGTTTTAGTCTTAGTCCTGTATTACATTTTCTTTTTAGTTTTAGTCATATTTAGTCACCTTCATCCTGTTTTTATTTAGTCAAGTTTTAGTCGACTAAAAGTCTGAGTATTTTAGTCTTATTTTAGTCAAAGAAAACTAATTATTTTAGTCTACTTTTTGTCAATGAAAACTGTTGAGTATTTTTTAGTCATCAGATTATATAGAACATTTCAGTCAAACTAGTCTAGCCAAAACCAATAATTTGTCATTTTAGTATATATAAATAAATAAGATTATATCTTGTCCTTATTTGATGAAAAACACAGGTTGAATGATTAAGAATGCAGCTTTGCAGAGAGTATCTGGTCAGGTTTGTGGTGTTTTTACCTGTGTTATGGCCACATTGCTTCCCTTCTGATAAAACAATGCATCCGCTTTTTTTCTCCGCCTCATTGTAGCGAAAATGGGCCCAAATATCACATCGTTTCTTTCTCCTAAGCAGTGGTGGCTTTAGATTTTTTCGTTGTCAGTCATTTTGACGGACAGGATTGTAACATTTCCGTCATAATCCATTATTATCCGTCGAGTGCACAATGTATCACTCACTCGCGCTGGCGGGGGGGTATTCGGTTAACGCGAGTGCGACCACTGCTCCCAAGCCCTGTTGTTGCCATTTTATTTTCTGTTAAATAAGGTTAGTTAGACCATGAGTTAGACCCGAGACTTTCACGTTAACAATGTGTCGCTGCCCGGTGTAATTCAAATCTACCACCGCTCGCAGCACAGACACACACAACTGCTGCCCTGCCAGTGCCGCAGCACCGGAAAGGGGACTGCTGGGAGAAAAACTGACTATCAGAGATGTAACGTTATCTTTGATAATATTTCGTCTCCTCATTTTTCGTCAACGAAAGTAAAGAGAGATTTTGGCATGGTTTTTATTTAGTAAACTACATTTTCGTCTCGTCACTTTTCGTCAACGATATTGCATGATGATTTCGTTACAGTTATTGTTTACTGCCGTCTTGTCATCGTCTCGTTTTCCTCATGGAAAAAAAGGTCGTTGACAAACATATTTCGTCATAGTTTTAGTCAACAAAATTAACACTAGTCCGATGGACAAGTGACGTTTTTCGCCCTTATTTATTGACAAATTATTGATAAATTCAGCTTACGAAAGGTAGAACTAATTTGCAAATTGTCCGTGACCGCTATTGTTTTTTTGTCGATTCCTTAGGAAATGCATCTTGCCGCTTTCTGTACTGTTAGATGGGAGCAGGGCGGGACGTGTAGCACATTGGCAGGCTTGGGAAGCAAAACTCGGATCCGAGTAAGAACAAATAATAACTATTGTCCAGTACCGGGATTAATAAGAGTTGTGAGGACAGGAGGCGGAGGCCGAGCCCCGTGGACCGCAGCTCTCTCTCCCTATTCTCCGTATCGTGTTGCCGTATCAGCTGATCGCTGCATGGTGCAGCGTCTCGCTCTCTTTCTACACACAGCTGATCCGCTGCCCGTTTAACAGCCTCATATTTGTCAAACTTTCTTATGTTCTTTCTCTAACACGTAATGAAGGTTATTACGCGTTTTAGCTCCTATATTGTTCATATTGACCGCCATTTCCTTTATGAATTAAATCAGCCTCCCTCCCTGTGTCCTCGCGCTGTCCTCACATCCCCAGACTCGGAGGAGCACAGGGATGTCAGTATTGTTTATGAAGCAGGGTATAGAAAGTACATTATTGAAATGAAAATACTATTTATTTACTTTTACAAACAGTGAGCAGCTGGGCAGCTGCAGCATGTTTATTGCAGGACATGTGTTGGACACACAGACTGTGTGGTTGGACTCTGTCTCACAGGCAGGTTGCAGTGCAACATCAGAGGAGACTGGGCCAATTGTACATTCTCAAACTGCACCACTTAGAACTAACTAAACAATTATTTTTATATAATTTATTCAATAAGCGTAACAAAATTAAACAGTATGAAGTGATTTGTAAATAGGAATACAGATTTGACTTAATGTTTTCATAAATACATTTTTCTCCCAGTTTGTCATGGGACTCATTTACCCTCTCAAAGAACCAGAATCGAGAACCGAAAAGAACCGGAATCGAAAAGCATAACCGGAATTGTTAAAATCCAAACGATACCCAACCCTATGTGTGATGCAGTAAAATCTTGCCGTAAAAACCGTGGGAAAATGTAAAATACGATGCCGATCGATTTTTATGGACAAGTGAAAAATGTATTCGGACAAGTAAATTGCCAAACTCACTTGTCCATGGACAAGTACTCTCTAAAAACAAAAAATCTTACACTGTATGCACAGTAGAAAACTAGATTCCCTTTGCAATGCTTTTTTGTTGTTGTTGCTTTTAAGTAAATTAAAACATTATATATATATATACACACTATTAAAAAATCATAGAGATCTGTCAACTTGTATCGGCAGACAGAGGGTATCTGAATATGTATTTGTATCTGCCTGTGAGGTGGTTTAGGGCAGAGGCGGTCTCCGATTTTATATATATATATTTATGACATTTATTTTATACAGCCACACACAAACACTGATACATCAGACAATTGGGCCCTGTACACAAATAAAAAAAAAGCCCTACATAATAAGTCAACTAACTAATTAGTTAGTTGGTCGACTGAAAGGAAAAAAGCCAACTATTTTCATTAAATGATAAAGAAATTGTTCTTGCAAAAATAGCAGACAATTTTGTTTTCCGCCTTTGACATATTCATGCTTTTCTTTTTTGCATTTTATTAAACTGAATATCTTTGGGTTTTGGACTAGCATTTTTAGACATTTCCTTGGAAACTAAATAATAAGTTAAAGCCCTGTACCTGATTGCAAGTGTCAACCTTTCAGCTTCATCCAGCAACTTTCTTAAGTATGTAGTCAAACCAATGAGGGCAAAGTGTACCTTTTTATTAAACTTGAAAAATGAAACAATGTTTTGCATTTATGTGAAACCAGATGCTGACAGTTTCATATTATGTTTGTATCATTTGTCTGTAATATCTTTGCTGGTTTTTATTTATAGCTCTAGGAACATTGTTCTTTAAATGCTGATTAAAGGCTACTGTTCAGAGTCCTCCGCTGTGCTCTTAACCTCTAGTATTGTGAGCAGACTGGTTGAAACGTTGACCCTGATTGTATTTCTTACCGCCTCTTGAGTGCGCTGTGTAGGAAGTTGTTGTTTGTAAACTTTTTTGGTTAAATTGGAATGCAAGGAATGTACAGATGAACGTTTGCAGTGTATTTCATGCTGAAGACTTAATAAGTTAACTTTTTATGTTGATAACAAGTGTTTGTGTATGTGACGGTTAGTGCAGATTTCTAAAAGTGATAGTTGTTGTTGTTGAGCTGTTGTAGAGGGGAGAGTAGACGATGGAGATCAGACATAAGGGTGTACTAAAATGGAGGGAACAGTCTGGGTGGGTCTCTGGAGACGGGTGAGAGGGAGAGGACAGGGTGAAGGGTCGTGGCCGCAGCTACAGGGAAACGGGCCAGCTGTCTCTTTAAAAAACGACAACAGCACAAACCGCCCTCGGCCTCAGCCCTGGCTATTCTAATGAGGTTAGTGCTGGTTGGCTGGCCTACAATGGGACTGCCTGTGATTGGAGGCTAGCCGTGGGGGAGGGGCTGGGCGTGGATGACAGCTGGGATCCAGCCAGCCAAGAGCAGGCTGACAGAGAGAGAGGGAGAAAAAAGAGCGATAGAGGGAGAGCAAGGCGAGAGAGAGAGGGAGAGAGAGAGAGAGGAAGACAGGCTCACACAGACTTCATAATGCAAGGTTAGGCCCGGTGCTCATGTGTTTTCTATTTTGGCATGTGTTTTTGAAATGTGTGAACTGTGCGGGGAGAGGTCTGTAGGTTTGGGTTTAGAGCAGCTTTGTGTGTGCAGTTTCCCCTTTTGTGTTCAGCGCGAACTGGTGTTGCCGCAGCCGTCAAGAAGGAACTGAATAGCCGTGTGTGTGTCTAGCTGCGTCTGGGTGGAGTACTGCTGCTTGCTGCATTATCATCGTTTGCTGCCCCTCCCCCCTCACCTCTTACTCCTACAACTGCAGCCAGAGGGAGAGAGAAGAGGAGGAGGGAGTGAGGGGAAAGAAAGGGAGAGGGAGGGAGAATGAATGAATCACTGAATGAATTGTATTGTGTGTGCGGCCATGCTTGTGCTTAGTAGGCCTCGGGTATGCCAGTGCCCTTTACTCAAATTACTCTTTGTGTAGGTCTACTTGTATATTTCCAGATCTACTTTTATTCTGAAGGGGTCTTTGTGATGAGTCCCTTTTGGGTTTTTCTACACAGTAAGCGTGTCTTTGTGTGTTCAGCGTGTAGCGGTTGGCCTGTTAGCATTCTTTAGCCATCTGCGATGAATGTGAATCCCACTGCTAAATGGACTGCAGTACATTGTATTGCATTTTTTGTAACGGTGACTATGGTGTATTTTTCTTGATTTATGTTGCCTGTGTGGGCTTCATGCATGTATTGGGAAAGGCTCGGATGTTAGAGGAAGTGTTCACAAATATTTGTTTTCCACCCGCGGCTACAAGCTCCCTTCCCTCCTCTGCAGTCTCACCATTACCTCCTGCCCTCTGTCCAAGTAAATGTTCCAGCTAGCCACACGCCCCCACCCGGCCACACACACACCTGTTACAAAGCAGGGACAAGATAGTGTGTTCATGTGGTTAGTACAAGCCAAAGACTGCTGAAAAGATTACAGGGAGAGAGGTCGTAGCTGCTTCGCTGACAGTTGGTGTTCATTTCCTCTTATTTAACATCAATGCATTGGCTGAGAAGTATCATTTTTTTATGGCATTGATTTATTTTTGACATGCAACATTTCCTTTGTTGGCATAATGGTAAATGGCCATGGTGCAAATATACAGATCGTTGTCAGTAAGGTGTGTGTTTATGTGTCTTAAGAAGGAGGGAAATAGGAAGGAGGGACTCTTCCAGACATGAGAATTTAGGTCATGACTCAGACCCCCTCGTGAACCCCCACCGCCTCCTCACCGAGACCCCGCAGTTTTCTCCACCCCTCCCCCCCCCCAGCCGCCACACTCCATAACCTCTCCCCCTCCCATCCCAGCCCCTCCCCTCTGTGTGAGCACTTCTCATACAGTGGCAGGTCGGGTTCCCAGACTTCTGCTTCATTAGCCAAAATCTAACTTTCCCATTCGGAGGAGTCTACACTCCCAAGTGTAACTGACATGTATCGATAAAAGTGGCTCGGTGTATGCTGGTTCCTGAGATGACGAAACAAAGTTGGAGGTTGATACCAAATATGCTAGGATGCTGGACCCTCTCCACGCCCCATCACATATTTAGTTACACATCCCTATGTAACTATAGAGCCCTTACACACATCATCCCTGTGGTTCCTTCAAGGTGTCGGTGGCGGATGTGTTGGAAAAAGAGAGTCATAAAAGTCTGAGTTATTATTGTCTTAGGAGTGTGGCAGTCAGGCCTGTTAACTTTAGCCATGCGTGCAGAGAAGGTTTTCTGAGGGTATGATGACACAAAACACATCTGATAGTCCAGACATGGGAAATGCAGAGTGTTGAGTCATTAGTCTCTTATCCTTGCTGGTTCTGAAGTGACACCGAGTGTCATCATCATCAGGGATATATGTTGTTGGTTAATCTGCTCCTGGTAGCTTGACATCAATTAGCCTATCACCAACCAGTTAATTTCAAGAGGAAGAAAACAAAAATAAGGTGATATAAAATCGGTGCTTTCATTTGAGTTGATTTCAAGAGGTTTGGCAGCATTATGAATAGATCAGTTTAGAGGTGCTATCATTTTATTGTTTTGTGTTATTTTATATTCTGTTGGCTTCAGTGGTTTATTGTCTCATTTTGATCAGGTCATTTGAACGTTTCCTCAGATTCCGATCATTATCCTCCCATATTCTTTCTTAGAAGTTTATTTGCTGGTCTTTGATAAATTCAGAAGAATGGATCAAATGACGCATACATTTTGAATGAAAAGATTTGTACTCCCTTACATGCATTTTCTTCTGCTGTCTCTGAGAGCCACAGAGCTGGACAGCGTAGCTACAGACCAACATGCGTAGCCGTCAAATATATTCTCTAAGGTTAAATATTAAACAATTAACCGCTGAGATCTCCTGGTCATCAGCACGTTGTGTGAAAATGTGTGTCACAAAAATAATTTTACATTTTTAAGCATTACCCAGATTTGTCATTGAATATTTAACCTCTTGCCATGGACTTGATATCCAACATTGTCTTCTTCCTGCTGGACTCAGGTATCCGACCCCCCATCCTCAACGGGCCAATGCACCCGCGGCCCCTGGTTGCCCTGCTGGACGGGCGCGACTGCACTGTAGAGATGCCCATCCTCAAAGATGTGGCCACAGTGGCCTTCTGCGATGCCCAGTCCACCCAAGAGATTCATGAGAAGGTAGGACGGACATCTAAAAACATAAAAGTGTTATCTGTGTTGTACCCAAAAAATACTTCCTACATCCTTCTATTTAGAGGAACTGTCTCTATTAAAGGTCCCATGTCATGCTTTTCCGGTTATTACCCGTCCCCTTGTGTATTATGTAGCTTTTTCTGCATGTAAACGGTCTGCAAAGTCACAAACCCTCAAAGTACACCCTGTAGCGAGTAAAACTCTAACACAGAAAATACCTGTCTATGCTGCCCCAGAACGCCTCGTTGGAGATTTGTCTTTTTCCATTTTTTCCCCCTTCCTGGTCACTGTGACGTAACGACGACCCATTGGTCCAAATGGACCAATCCGCGGAGCCGTTAAGTAGGCTGTGAGGCTGTGTGTGAGCACACAGACTCACAGCCAGGCTGTGGCTGTGTGTGTGTGTGTGTGTGCTCGGGCTGGATTTCGCTGTCTCGCAGACGGCCACGCAGCAAGCAGGAAACCACACCAGTAAGCCAGCTCACACTGTCCGCTCCTCGCAGCAGCGAGCCTCGCAACGTCCCGCGCAACGTCCCGCGCAACGTCCCGCGCAACGTCCCGCCAACACGGCACCCAGACCCCACGCAGCATTATCATCTGTTTGTCCTTACTGGTGTCATTTTCTGATTGCTAATGCCATTGTAAAAACATCTATGTGACTCTCATGTCCCTTTATTTGCTTAGATATTTAAGTGTCAAGTGCAGGTTGATGTGATTCAAAGTATTCATGCTGCGTTTGTGTTTGCTAGGTGCTAAACGAGGCAGTGGCTGCTCTGCTCTACCACACCATTACTCTGTCCAGAGATGACTTGGAAAAGTTTAAAGGCCTACGCATAATTGTCAGGATTGGCTCCGGCTTCGACAACGTTGACATCAAAGCGGCTGCTGAGCTCGGTGAGTGGGTGGAACTTTAAACATATTGTCACAGTCAACCATGAGCTGAAACGGAGGGATTAATATTTCTTTCCTTCTTTAAACTGATCACCCAGGCATTGCAGTCTGTAATGTGCCAGCTACATCTGTGGAGGAGACAGCCGACACTTCGCTATGTCTGATCCTGAACCTGTACAGGCGAGTCACCTGGATGCACCAGGCCCTCCGGGAGGGAACCCGCGCCTCGAGTGTGGAGCAGATCAGAGAGGTAGCTGGCGGCGCTGCTCGTATCCGCGGAGAGACGCTGGGCATTATCGGTCTAGGTAAGTTAAGAGTGTGGACGTGTTTAGAGTAGTTAGTGGCCACCATTACTAGGTATTACAGTATTTGAAAGAATATGTCTAAAGTCTCTTCCTCACTGGACAACCAACCTTTGTTGGTAATCAATGGGAAAGGTTACACTCTGCATTCATTCCCTGAACCAAAAATGTGTAACCACCGTCAGTGTTTACTAAACCTGCTTTCTTGGACACACCAGTAATGGGAAAGGGATTATTGGCATACTTTAAGCGGGTTTTCCTCAAATGAAACAAACCTCCATATAAAAGCTTATATGAGAAGGGAAACTGTACTATTGGCTTTTACCTGAACCGCGATGATGTTTTGCGGAAGTGCTTTAGGAGTTTAATTCAAGCAACAGTAAATGATCCAGGGAAAACAGTTCTGTATTTATCCTTAATTTAAAGGCCGATTCCTATTTTCTGTCCAGCAAGGTCACAACAGACTATATCTATAACATTTCTCTCTGTCTTCCAGGGCGTGTTGGCCAAGCCGTGGCTCTGCGGGCTAAGGCCTTTGGTTTTGGCGTGATCTTTTATGACCCCTACCTGCCTGACGGTGTGGAGCGTTCACTGGGCCTGCAGCGCATGGCCACCCTGCAGGACCTGCTGATCCACTCGGACTGCGTGTCCCTGCACTGCAGCCTCAACGAGCACAACCACCACCTCATTAATGACTTCACCATCAAACAGGTGTGCGGATGCACTTTGAACACGTCTCATATCTGCCTCTTTATACGCACATTTTCTTCTTCTACATTTGTGTTGTCTTTTTCCACTTATGCACTCCTGTCTCATTTTCCTCGTTTGTTATTTGTGAGGATAGTGAGAAGATTAACTGTAGAAAATAATTTCAACTCAGCGTTAATTTAGACTCCATCAGCACAGTAAGTTGCTGCTTTAGCACAATGGCTGTGCCCTAATTGTAGTCTGACATTTAGTTTTGTTCAGGTTACCACTTGGTTGACATCCTGGCAATAAAGGGAGGCAGTTCAGACATTACCTGCGAGAATCGGCATTTAGTTTTTACATGCAGCTTGATATCCTGACTCAAACACTTGGCGGGCATTGTTGGAGCCCAATAGTCTAGACAATCTAAATGATGACAAATGATTTTTGGCCAGAACCAAACGTTGCTTTCATGTTGTGGTCTGTGTTATAGATTAGAAGAGTAATAACAGAATATATTTGTGCCGCAGATTTCAGGTTTCAGCCTTCTCTTGGATTGTTTTGCCCTTAGTTTAATCATATTATCGCTTACTCTGTGATACAGATGCGTCAGGGAGCCTTCCTGGTGAACACATCAAGAGGCGGTCTGGTTGACGAGAAAGCACTGGCTCAGGCTCTGAAAGAGGGTCGGATACGAGGGGCTGCCCTGGACGTGCATGAGACGGAACCTTTCAGGTAACCATGATACACAAGTAACACCCGATAGCTGTGCGCGATACACAATCTAACTTCTCTTCTCCGTAACAACCTTTGCCCTTCTTTACAGTTTTTCAACGGGCCCTTTGAAGGATGCCCCAAACCTGATCTGTACCCCGCACACATCCTGGTACAGCGAGCAGGCTTCTGTGGAGGCTCGGGAGGAGGCCGCCAGGGAGGTCCGCCGCGCCATCACCGGTAAGACGCTGTTCACTAAACAAGCCGGTGGATGAAGAGAATGTAAATGAAATATTAAGATGCAGTGAAGACACCATCTACACATTCCCACTTCAAGTTGCAATGTATCTGCTTTGAGCACCAGGAAAAGCGCTATATAAATAACATGTAGTATTATTATTATTATTATTATTATTATTATTATTATTTGCTCTTTGTATTAGGGCAGCTCAATTAATCGCAATTACGATTATGGATTGCAACGATTACGAAAACAACGTAATCGAAATAAAATGATTATTTTTGTATTATTACTTTTATTTTATTTTTTCAAATGACATTTTTTTTGTATTGGTTTTTCAGTTGAATTATTCTTAAAGTTCAGGGCAAGCAACTGTTAAAAACATACTGTTCAAAAAAATTTTCTCCAAGAAATGTATGTTTTCAAAGTAAATGGATAATTGTTTTGAATAATCGTGATCAATTATTGACCCAAATAATCGAGATTATGATTTTTGCCATAATCGAGCTCCCCTTCTTTGTATTGTTGTATTTATTTGCTAATGGTTTTGCTAAATGTATGGTGATGTGACTGATGGTCAGAGCGTGCCTGACATTTACAGATTAGACGGGTTTTAAATAAATGGTGGATCATCCCATACCTCACTTTTTTACATTACGAGGTACTTCATAACAATCCAGGTTATTGTACAGACCAGTTGATCGAGCCCAACATAACATATTCAAATGAGTTGTTTTAATGCCAACATTAGTATGTAGTTTACTTTAATTAGTGAGCTGTGGCCAAGACGCACACTTTTTATTTCTCTGTATGGAAATCTAATATTTTCATATGGCATATGGTGATCAAAGACACAAACACTCGAGTCTTACTGTAAAATGTAAGACAAGTTAAACACGCTTAATTAGCCCATGTCCCATACACAACCATGACCTATAATGCCGCTAGAGGGTGACTGAGATACTTTGGCTTCACTTTGGGAGAGCGAACGCGTCGGCCATCTTTATCTGCAACCCCCGTTTAGAGCTATGAAACTAATCAGCTGGATAAAACGTTGCTATGATTGACGGCCTCTTTTCCTCGCACCAGGACGAATCCCTGACAGTCTGAAGAACTGCGTGAATAAGGAGTACCTGATGGCCGCCTCTCAGTGGCCCAGCATGGAGGCCGCCACTGTTCACCCAGAACTCAACGGAGCCACTTACAGGTGAGCGGGCTGGATGTGGAACATGAGAACGGGACGGCGCTTGAACAGTAGTTTTATTTTTCAAAATTAAAACGGCAACTTTTAGATGATTTTATTTTTGAAATGTGTGTTTCAGATTTCCTCCAGGTCTGATCAATGTTGCAGCAGCAGGGGGTCTCGCAGGAGCGGGAGCAGTGGTCGAAAGCCTTGTTACAGGAACCCTGGCGCACGGCCTCACCCCTGTCTCCCACCCCCCCCACGCCCCCTCCCCCAATAAGGCCGAAGCAGACAGAGACATCCCGTCCGACCAATAGCCCCCCCTACCGTCGCCAGCACATTCCGTCACCTCTGGAAACCAACCCCCCTCCCAACCTCCACCACCGCCCCGCAGCATCAGACACAGCAGAACATCGGCAGCGCCAGTTTGACCTGATGTAGATCTACAGTCTTTTTCTTCAGATCACTAAACCAGCCCCTGGAGTGACCAGCCACAGCTAGCCCCTTACCCATCCAGAAGAACACACACTTCCCTCCATCCTCATCTCACCAACTCACCTGCCACCAACCCCCCCCCCCCCTCCCCTTCACTCCCCCACAACGTCAGCAATAACTGTATTCTCAAGGATTCAATGATTGGATTGGTTTATATCCTTAGTTGGCTGTTGTTTTAATGGAAAGTTGACCTGTTGTGGTTCTAGGTGTTAATGTTTGTTTGTTAAAAAAAAGAAGCATTTCTGACATGAGGCTTTACAGTCTGTCTGTCCTCCAACCAGTAGAGGTTCAGAGGCAGAGAGGTGGAAGCCCCCTTTTGTACATTAATGGCTCATGTTACTGCTCTCTCCTTCCTATCTTCTTTTTCCCCCTTCTCCCCCTACATCTTTCTTGTGACGGGGAAAATGTGTACTTAAGAAAACCAGACAGAATCACAAACCGTACATCCTGTCCTCCCTTCCAGACGTTCAGCTGCCCCTCAGCCCAGTTTGGCCCTTAGCTCTCCCTGGCACCGCCATGCGCTCGCTCGGCAGAAAGATCCACATTGTTGTCAGTGTGGCTCTCTGAGCGTCAGTTCATCTGCTCGGCTCAAACTTCAGATGGTGACACCCAGCATCCTTTGTCACCCTTTACTTCGGAGACCCTCTCCTTTTTAGCAACCGTGAATTTACACATTCTTCGCCCCTAATGGATTGTTTTGTCATGAGATGATAGCGTCACATCGGCTAGCATGATGCATGAATTTAAATGTCATGCCAGCAGCTTTAGTGTGAGTTCAGTGTCCACACAGAATGAAACGCAGCAGCCTTTTTCTGGCCTGAATAGCAACATCATGACGGAGGCCTCTCCAGCAGGGGGCGCTGTCTGAGCGCTCAGCTAGAAGAGTTGCACACTGCTAACTTCAGTCAATCACAGGCTGGCTGCAGTGAGGAGCAACATGATCACACACTGCCAACGTTCAGAACACAGAGTGGGTGACCAGGGATCCTCCACCGCCTTATTGTTTTAATAAGATCTCACTGCAACGTACCATCACCGCCCTGCACCCACCTACCCTCCACTCGCCCCCCCCATCATGACATACCCACACATCTGCTCATCAGCCAGTAAGCGTGAGGGGACAGTAGAGTTTAGTTTCCCTGTAGGAGCAACGGGCCAGTGTTCTTGCATGCTGGCTTTGTTAATGACAGTGGTGTGTGTTTGGACATGCGTGTGGGCTTGTATGTGTGATGTATGTTCCCTCACCCTGTTATGATAACAAGCTATTGTCTTTCCAAAGGAATAGTCCCTAGGAGTAACTCTTTAACGCTGTTGCCCTGCTGTCAAGGGAACACCTTTCTAGTACCTCAGTAACAGATATTGAATGTACCGTGCATACCCTTTTATTTTTTGTACAGATTTTCTAGATACTTATTTACTATTCTTTACCAGAAGGGTTGTGAAATTGTAGCAGTAATGATACAAAAAAAAAAAACATTGCCCCATGAAACAAATTGACAAAGTCCTTTTTAGGTTAGCTCTCGGTCACTGAATACTCAGGCTTCAAAACCAATGCGTATCTCTTTGCCTTTACCTTTATTTTCTCATCGGGGAAAATTCAGCACAACGCTTTCCCATTATTAAGCTTCAGACTGTAGTTGGGGTGTTTCGACCTCCATCTTTCTGGCTATGGAAAAAGAAGTAAAAAACAAAAGGCAGTCGCCGTGGTCTGCTAGTTTTTTAAAACTAGAACAGTAGTAATAGATGCAGTTTTGTTTTACCCCCCCTTCATTGTCAGGCTGCTCTATCTATAGTGCATGTGAGGTCATTTTTAGGGGAATTAATATTGGCTTAAAGAATTTGTGTCATCTTGCTGTTTCCCTCTGCTCCCCGGCCTTTCCCCCTCAGAGTGTTATCAACCCGAGTTGCCATTTTTGTCGTGGTCAGTTTCCAGTGATGTACAGTTTCCCCTCAGAGTCTATGAGAGACATGGAGCATGTCTGTGTCCTGAGATGCTAGGCTCCTCTGTCATGTCATGAGTATATATTTTTAAAAATAACCCCCATAGTTCGGATTACGAGCATAATAGTAATCTTAAACTTTTGCTGTTGATGATTATATATATATTTTTCAGTTCAGCAGTGCACTGTTATGAAAACCATTCTGTGTTATTGTAGGATTTCATTTTTATGGATATGCTGTCTGTGTTCTACATGTTGTACTGAAACATTTGGAGAAGAAACATGATATCCCTTTCCTGGTCAAATGTTGTTTCCTTCTTACCCCAACTGTCCTTTCCAGCTGATATCCTCTGGGCCTTACTTTTTCTCTCCCTGTAAAAATAGCTGTTATAGAAAGTCGCCATGGAACCACTCACTGCCTTAATACAGTTGACCACAGCAGGTGAAGTCAGGAGACGCATCCAGCAGCAAAGAACGGGCCGCTATCGAGGCCGCTCCGCTAAAAGCTCCTCACACCCAGGCAGGCCTCAATCTGCAGCATCTCTCTTTCCACTGATGAACCACATTTGGCCTCGTTTTGGGGCTCAAAAACATATATTTAGTGTGAATTCGTACTTTGCATTATTAAGATGTTATATATTTTTTGCTGTCTGAATAGTCAGCCTGGCAGTGTGTATGTGCGTTGGCTAACAGATAAGCACAGTGTGTTTGCTCACAAAGCCACAGCTGATATTTCACTCTTGGGTGTGAGAATTCCCCCGACCACCACCCGCCACCACCCTGGGGCTCTTAAAGCATCTTTCACAGTGCTGCCAGAGCCCCAGTGCGGCTGGGAGGGGGAGGGCAACGCGGACACTGGGGTGGTCTGTCAATAAAAATAAAAAAAAAGCAGAAAATTACAATGAGAATCGGTCACTTTTTCTCTCTCAGGGTTCAAATGCACACATATCCTCCAGCAGTCGCTCTCCGTCTCCTGTCCCTTGTCCCAAGTTTTTCCTCTCGGAATGTAGAACAGCCTCCTGCGTTTTTAGAAACCCCCCCCAATCGTTCCCCTTTGTGCACAGGTCTGAACTTTGTTTCTGTTTTGCTTTCTTTTGGCACTGACATCTAACCATCTAACAAGGAATGAATGAATGAATGTTTGAAAGTGACTGTGTGTAATGTTAAAATTGGGAAATGTATTTTTACAACATGTGAACATTTTTTCCACTCACTCTCATTGTGAATTGATTTGTTTTTCTTTCACCAGACTGCAAAAACAACAAAAAAACTAAAACTAAAAAAAAATCTCCTGTAACTAGGCTCTTAAGCTTTATTTTTGTTTTGTTTACTTTTTTATTAGAAACAATCATGTTTGTGATGGTAACTTCCGATGGTAAACTCCACACCGTATTTTAATAAAATCTTAAAAATTAAACATTTGTTCCTGTTTTTTTTTACATTGTTGGTAACAGTTATGCTCTGCTGGTCTGCAATCATGTTGTGTATTGGACCTGTAACTCTGCCTTTTGTTCACTTGACTTGAAAAGGTTCCATGCTTGATTCCAATGGTGACAATCCCTGTCCTCTGGCAGTGGGTCATCCCACTGATTACACTCGGCAGTTTCATGACAAAGAGTTTACAGAAATTTGCCATAAACAACATAATTTACTACCACTTTTGGCCGCGTTTAATATGGCAACAAAGGATTATGCAGTGCCTGAACGGGCACAGGTTTACGAGGGGGCAGACTAGGTGGGGTGAGCGGGAAAGGGGGCTGTCGTAGACCCGCAGGGGAGGGCGTGGGATTATCAGACCCAAAATTGCTACCACCTGTGCATGACCACGAGCCGACTCTCAAAATGGAACGAAGGAACTCCACTCAGAGTCCATCCACCTGAGCCCACTGGTTAAAGGCTGGCACCCTCGGAAGGTTAGCAATGGAGTTTGTGTTTATTGACTTGGTGATGTTTTCATTTTCATCCTATTTCTATTTTCAGCCCTTTATCTGGCACGAGTGCTTTTTGCTATTAGCCACAAATGTAAAAAAACAACACTGCAGTCCTGCAACATTTTCAGTCTCAATCTAAATTGATGCAGCAGAACCAGAGTTTTACTTTTTATAATCCATTCATTTATTTTTCTTATCGAAACCTGGTACCCACATTACCCACAATGCAACTTGACCACGTCCGGTCAGATTCAGGTGTGTCTTGCCGTCAACTGCGAATGAAGCGTTGAGCTGCCAGTTTGAGGGGCGGTGTGCAGAGATCTGGTAAGCTCACCTGTTTCTCCACATTAGTCTCTTTCTAAATTCGTACTTGTCTTCATCCCAAATCCACTATGGTGCTGTGTTTTGATCATAGACCGTATAAGGTTTGGATACTTCAGTTTGTACACATCCATGTAGTAGCCTCCAATGTAAACACTATACTTGCATAGTTAAAACATTTCGACAGGGTAAAGTTGTCTCAAACCACAAATGGCTTTTGTGCACTCAAGGAAAATCACAGTTGTCTCTTTTAGTTAGCTAGCTGAGTTATTGTACACGGTACCAAGCCATGATAGACTTCTAAATCAACCAAAAAACATACTGGCTTTTATCAAACAACAGTATAGTGGTTTAAAGTGTGTACATTTAATCATGTAATATACTCGTATAGAATGGTTTTCCAGAGAGCAACCACAACTGTTGCTATTCCCTCCTCTCCCATTACGTTTCACACATGGAGACCAAAGAGGGTGAGAAGTCTTCAGGCCTTTTGACCTTTATGAGTTCGCCTTATATGTTCCTATTGTGGGCATTTTTGCCATACTTCCCAGAGTGAATGCACTCTAAATACCAAATGTAAAACAGTGCAGGAATAAAGACCCAGCGACATTGGGGACAATTTTTTCAGACTCCCTCTGTGAGACAACCTTTTTCCCATTTGCAGTATTTCCTTAGATCCAGAAACAGATGATTCGAAGCTGAGCTGACTTATTGATCTTGCCAATATAAATAATTCTTTACATTTTTGTCATTATGGATCCTGAACCATCAGTCAATATACATTAACACTCTTCATGGTGAGGGACAAACATATTACATAACAGCATGTGTAAAAGGGAAAAAAAGGAGGCCAGGATGCAAGCAGTATTTTACCAGACCTGATTCACACACACTTCAAACACACTAATTGCTTTCCAAGTCCCACTCCAGGTTGTGCAACAAAGTGCAGCGGAGAATCATCCACCTCTCCCAGCGCCATACATTGACCCTGTCAGCTCCATTTTTATTTGCTTGTTTATCCCAAGAAGAGAACGAGGAGGAGGAGGAGGAGGAGGAGGAGGAGGAGGAGGAGGAGGAGGGCATGGAAGCTTCACAGATGCCTTTAGGTCTGGGAACACACTAGCCAAACCAGTTTAATTGGAGCACTGGTTCCTGTGCTGCAGTTAGGGTCAGTGACATCAGTAAAATGGGTCCTCCTGCTTAGGTAACTTCCATTGGTTTGGTTGAGTGAGTCACAAAATAGAAAACAACAACTCAAAGTGGGTGAAAGGTCACGTGAGATACTTTAAAGAGATACTCGATGATCTTCAATAATCGTTTGTATATCAATAACTCACTCTGTGTAACATTGAATTCTTGAAGAAAAACTACATGCCTCCACAGCGGACAAAGAATCCAAAAAACGAAGGAAAGTCTTAATAAAATAAAAATAAAGGGGTCAGGGTTTAACCACAGCAAACTCCATACAACAAAGTGGATTGAATGACCATTTACAGAAAAGCAGCGATTTAAATAGCGAGGTTGTAACAAAATGCATATTTTTTGGAAGCAGCAACGATCAACTTAATGAGATTGATTAATTGACTACGATTTTTATAGACTGCACAAGTTTGGTGAGAGTTTGAAAAACTGATGTTTTGATGAAGCTTTGCGCTTGTTAAAAATGGCCGCCGTTATCTTCAATTCATCAAGACTTTTTTGGCTTTTCTTGTTAACCATAGAAAGATGCAAACAATGTGTTGTCATGAATTCAAGATGACAGAGTCTTGTGATGTTTCTATATCTGGGGTCCAAAAAATAGAACACCTACAATTCAAAATGTGTTTTGAGCGTTCATGTGGAAAAGGAGAACGGTTGGAAAGTTAAGCATGCATGTTTGTGACAGAGAAAGTCAGTACAGTTTTTGTGCATCCATGTCTTTGTGATTAATTAGTCCCCACTTTCTGATCTATCCCACTTGGAGGGACCGTGCTGCCAACCCGAAGCAGATTGGATACATATTTACCTTTGGTTGTCATTGGATTGAATACATGTTATTGAATGATTCAGATGTTGCATCACCATCAGACTGCACACAGATACTGTAGTGGATCTTTTAACTTATTGACTTAGAAAATAACGCTGGTTGTATTCAGTATATTCTAACTGTCATCAAATATTATAATACCCATTGATTCCCATCACCCATTGTAATATATTCAGTCAATCCCACATAGTTTATACTGTTTAAATCAAACTCAGGACTTGTTGTCAATAAAAAACTATTTTGAAATATAAAAAGTGGAATCTAACCAACAAACTGTTATTAACACATCTGTATTAATTTTCCCTTGTGTTGGAATGCTGCTCTTTGTTTATCTGAGATTGTATATCCATACACTGGAGCTAGGACGGCCTTGGCCCAACGCTCTGTCATTAGCTCATGCCTCATGGTTTTCCTCTCATTGATTTACTCACTTGGCTTGTGTGACATAGACGTGAGCATGTGGTTGACAGGAAGAAAACAGTTGGCTATCTTGGAGATGTGCGTCAGTCAGGCAACCTGCAGCCATTCTGCTCCGTATCTGGTGTCCTAATGCTAGCCGCTGTGTTTGTGTGCTGAAGAGTGCGGTTTTACTATAAACGGTATGATAGGGTGTCCCGGTAACGAAAGGAAATCATCAATTCCTGCCTAGGTTGGCAGGCACATGAGTTCAGACTTCAAGCCTTTCTGTGTATTCACTGTGCGCTCACACACACAGTCACACACCTGTGTATCTGACAGTGTGTCATTAATGTTTCACAATAACGTGAGTCAATCTGGAGGCTGAGCTCACTGTCATTAATCAGCAGGTAGCCGCAGGGAAGTTAGGGTTTTTCCCGTAACCTACTGATAACTGATAACTGATGAGATAGATAGAAGGATATGGATGGATGATGTGTTTTATCTATAACGGGAAAGTTCAAGTTGTTCCCTGATCCACATCCTTTTCGTCTGTCTGCTCCTGTTCGTCTCCCCTCATTCTTGGAAAGCTCACAGGCGAGCCATTCAGTGACGTGGCCGAGTCCATTTAAAGGTCTGCAGTTGTATAATTGCGGAGTTGTCTTTCAGGGCTGGCTGGTGTTAGCCAGGTTGAGTTGATAGTGCTGATCTTAAGGCTGGCTGTCTCTAATCGGCATTACATCACGACCGTGTGTGTGTGTGTGTGTGTGTGTGTGTGTGTGTGTGTGTGTGTGTGTGTGTGTGTGTGTGTGTGTGTGTGTGTGTGTGTGTGTGTGTGTGTGTGTGTGTGTGTGTGTGTGTAACTGCTTGATGAAATACATGATAATTGCTTAGTTGCGTCATAGCCATGGACAAATTATTAGGAAAGTGACCAAAGTTCCTAATGATGTCACGCACACATGTTGATAAGCGAGGGGCGTCCAGTAACAGAAACCTCCCTGGTTGTCCATGTGTGTACCAGCTGTGGGAACTGGTGACCACACACACACACACACACACACACACACACACACACACACACACACACACACACACACACACACACACACACACACACACACACACACACACACACACACACACACACACACACACACACACACACACACACACACACACACACACACACACACACACACACACACACACACACACACACACACTCTGACACAGGAAAAAGGGGTTTCTCTGCTGAGATCACAGCTGGATCTGCCACAAGTCAGAAATATCTGAATAGGGGGAAAGAGACGGCAACCATTTAAAAAATCCTTTGATTCTCCACAAAGTCCAATCAGTAAATGAACTGCAGAAATAAAAGCCTGTGCTTCTGTACAGACTCCACTCGTCTGTTATCCATTTTGCATGTCTTTGCGTAACAGCTATGCCTCATTTCTCCCTATTTCTCCTGCCATTATTCAGCAACCCACCCCGCTCGAGTCCGACACTGTGCTCAGAAAAACAGAGTAAGAACATACACAATGCTGAGTGGTGAATGTTCAGAGAAGCCAATGTGGTGTTGATTACCTTGTCAGCAATGAGGTTGCTGAGTTTACACAGCCACTGAAAGACTACACAGAGAGAGAGAGAGAAGAGAGGGACAGTGGAGGAGAGAAGGGAGGCTGTTAACTGCCTTTCCATACAAGGAAAGGTAGGGGGAGAAAAGAGGAGGAGGGGGAGGAGAAAGCGAGAGGCAGTGAGGGAAAGAGAGGTAATATGAGGAGATACTATGAGCGAGTGAGGAGTGAGGAGGAGAGAAAGGGTAGAAAGACACAGGATAGAGGGATAAAGGCTGATAAGGCTGCACCAGAGAGCCGGTTACAGAGGAGAGGAAGAGAGAAAGAGTGGAGCTGTATCCTCTCTCAGGTCCCAACGGTGTGATTCTGCAGCTTCTCTCCCTGCCCCTGACTGCCTTACCCAAAACAGGTAGGACACACACAGAGACTCCATTCATTTATCATGGTACCGCACGAGAGCCTGAGAGTGCACATGTAAGTGTGAATGCTTCTTTGGACATGTGAGACTTCAGTAAATGCATGCAGTACTGCAGGAAATGTTCAGTAAAGGTGACATGAGGTGATGATTTTAACTTCTTGCATGAGTGGTTGTATCCATTCCATAGTATATTATATTTTTTCCAAAAGCATCATGAGGTGTACAATCATAGCCTGCAAAGTAACCTGACTACTGCCGTCAGTGATCTGTGTACAATTAGAAAACATTTCTCTGACATGTGAGCACAAGTATAAATTAGCAGAAATGGAAATACTCAAGTTGTGTACTAGTATGACAACATTGTACCACAACATCTTTTGAATGTATTTCCCACCACTGAACTCACAACATAGAGAATAATGTACACGTTTATAATTGTTTGTTAGAATTGCAACCTTTGCATTGAAAGTATTTGTTCATGTATCTCAACCCTTAACTATTGCACTGATTTCACACAACTTATTTTATATTGATAATGAAATGTATTTGCACATTGCCATCAACGTTGCTTTAGCCTCATTGGTTACGTTTCTACGCTATATACAGCTACATGCTCTGTTTATCCATTGCTGTCTAAACTTTCTTGACTCACCTCCGCCTAAACTTGAAAAGTCAAGCTTCTGACCTCCTGTTGTGATGCATGCCTGGCCGTGTGTGTGTCTGATGCATGAAGGTGAACACTAAACAGCAGTGTGTAAAAAGGGCCAATCAGAACAGAGTGATGCATTTATTCTCTCAGCAAACACCCATGCAACGAACTACCACTGCCACCCCCCACGACAGTTTTTTTTTTTTTAAATCTTAAGGAAAAACATCAAATTACCTCCTCACCATCCCCTAGTTAAAAATACAACTCCCGCTGTGAGCGCAAATCTGTGCTTTCGCGTGCATACCTGCATGCCTGTGTATATGAGCTGAGATGAATGTGTGTTTATCTCTGCATGAGTCTGCTCTAATTACACAGAGAAGGTGCCCATGGGGCGGCAGCCGCCACGTTTGGCTCTGCGCCACATCCCCCTTGTTTTATTGTGTCTTGTGTCTGACAGAAAAACTGCCGCGTGTGTCTGTCTATGTTGACTGGCGAGAGCAGGTCTGTTTTGTTTGAGTGCATAGATAAACTTTGTGTCGACTGAAAATAGGCGCGTGCCCTCTGTTAGCATCAATAAACACCGTCCAGTCTATTACTATAACTGTATAAGTATTTTCAGGAGCTGCAGCTCAGACATTGCTGGTCGCAGGCCTGTGTGTGTTGACTGATAAAGGTCAGTGTGGGAATTCTAAAAATGCCTTTTAGTATCAGTGGGACAAGCTCTAGAAAATAATCAAAAGGGATCAAAATCTTAGTGTAGAGTCTGATTCATTGTTTGGTTAAAGTTACAGGTATCACATTTAAAACAAAAGCATTTTCAAAAAAAGAATCATCAAATCATGTGCATCAAATCTCACGCGGGGTATTTCTAGTTTATGCCCCTGCCTGGAATGTGTGCGTAAAAATTGTAACTTTGCAGCAGTCGGTGGCATGCCTGACCTTCTTTTCTATTCTAAACATAGAGACGGAGCAGACGGGACAGTAGCAGTTAACATCACATACTGATGTGAAAAACCTCCATGTGGTGAACTTCCATTAACCCGAGCACACACAGCTCAGTCACAAGTGTGAACAATTCAATACTATCAGTGTGACAGAATGAAAGAAAGGTACTTTTTAAGAACTCGCTGCATCTGAGGCATCTCAACCACGAGCTGTATCCGCCTCCTGCTGAGCAGCCGGGTGATGATCAGATGACTGAGCAGTGAGATCAAAGCTGGGCTCTGTGTTCCTCTGTACTCAAGGTATTTTCATAGTGGGTTGTTAAAACTGTGCTGTGGTTAATATACATTAATAGGAGACAGTAAATAATGATAGCGCACACAGTGATGTCATAGGCTGCGGTCCGAAGAGTTAGAGTTGGAGTTTTGCCGCAAAGTAATACTATCTGACCTCTGTAAATAGACTTCAGGGACAATGTGCAGCTGGACATGAATGTAACATGCATCAGTTGTGTGTGTGTGTGTGTGTGTGTGTGTGTGTGTGTGTGTGTGTGTGTGTGTGTGTGTGTGACCTGCCCAAATGTAACCGTCTGCATTCTGCAGCTGCTTGGAGGTTTAGTTATAGTAACCCATATATAAACGTATAAACGCCACTCAAGGCCGCAGCCACAAAACGTCGTTCTCCCAAACACAGAGAAATGTATCTGTCATCAAGTCATAACCGGTCATCTGAAAGCTCTAACATCTGCCATTTAGAAAAAGTGCACTCAGGGTGTAGATCTCAGCAGGTGTGTCTGCATTGACCCCTGCTGTAATGTTTGATTGCCCGCTGTCTACACCGTAATCTTATCAGAATTGTACGTTTGAACGTCTCACTCAATAGGCATTCTCTCCTGTAATCTGTGCAGCTGTCTGCCCGGATTAGCCCAACTCACTGCAGGACCCTGCTGTCCTCTGCTAATGCCCTCCTCCTGCCAACATGAGAGGATGCGCTCTTCTGTAGTCAGCGCTTGGTTCATTGGCTAACCGATACTCCCAAAAACATGATTGCTTTTGCTTTGAGTCCTTTTTGAAATGAAGATTGCTTTAATGTTTGATGAAAATAATACAACCACCATTGTTTTACCGTAGCCAAAAAACATAGAGAGGAATAATTCCATATCCCTGGGAAAAACAAGAGTTTGAACTCATACAATAGTTAATCGCTCACAGCCTGCCCAGGTTAGGATTCAGCAGACAATGGCGTATACAATTGTCTATAAAATATGGTTGCATTTTCACCCCAACCATAAGAACTCTTGAGCATAAATGAACACTGAAAATATGTGCCTGATTAGTACATGATTATTGCAAGATGAACAATGGACAGACATAAACGCACGCCCACCAGCACATGGTCTCCACACGCTTACGTCTGGCCAAGCTAATGAATAGGAAAAACAGAGATATAACACTTTGCAGTTTGTTTTTGCCCAAAGTAATTACAACATACGTTGGTCCTCAGAGCTGCAGATTGAACAAAAACACCACTCACACAAATGACGTCTCTATTCTTCTGAATGTTTTTATGGAAACAATAAAACTGTGTCAACCGGGTGCCAAATTACTTTGGTGGTTGCCATTATTGTTTTACAGCTTTAAAAGCACAAGTCTGGGGTAAATTAAGATGGGGGGTTTGTTACAGATCTCAAAGACAATAGAATAGTTTGTTTGTAATTCTTGCTCCATTATAAAGGCTGTAGAGCGGAGATAGATCGTGAATTTGGGTGTAGAAGGTGTAGAGGAGGATTGAGATGGAAGGATTCGTTTTCAGAGGTAAGGGGAGGTTGCATAGCGGATACAAGTAGCTCATTTCCCTTGTCGTCAAGCATAAACCCTAGTCTTACCATACACAATGGCTCACATGTGTTTGAAGCACTCTTATTGCACATGGCCTGCTCCCCTCTCTGCCTCTCTGGATGGAGTCGTCTGACTCAGCAGCCGGCGGTCAGTGGATGGTCAGTCGGTGAGGTCAGTAGAGCAGCAGAGCAGACTGGATTTCCATCTATCCTCAGAGATGTCATCCGTGTTGTTTTATTTTAGGCCGGCTTCTGTAGCAAACATTAACATCGAGGAGTGTTAACCACACACACTTGGCACAGTCCAAGGGGATTGGGGCATTCTGTTTTTTATAAATCAAAGCCTCCATGGTCAAAGAGTCCAATCAGCTTTGTTCTGCGATAAAATGGTTGTGTTGAGATATGAGGGCAGGGACATGGAATTTCCTTATTTTTTACTGATTTTGTTTGGGCTTGGTTTCCTAAATGTCAAGATCCTTTCATCTGCTTGCTGATGGAAAACGATTTCATGCCAAGGTTAGGGATGCTGCCAAAACTAGAAAACAAACGTGTGTGAAAATGTTTAATAGGAATAAGCAGCAGTGTTGTATATATGTGTCATGTTGTGGGCTATGTAGTTCTTTAATTACAGGAGAATAATATTTGTTATAAAGTATGAGCAGGATATTTTTCAGATGGCTCGATCAGCAAAGTGCATCCATATACATGTATTAATAACAGCTTAGTAGTCCAAGAGAAAGAAAAAGACGGAATCCGATTATTGTTGGTATGGGTTGCAGTGGTAACGGATGTAAAAAAAACTAGAACATAAAATGCACCAAACGTTTAATGTTAATCATGAAAACTAATTCACAACCATTTATCTCCATTTCTTTTAGATGATGTCATCAGAGCACCTGACCTGCGGTTGGCTGCAGCAGCTGCTCATTGTCCTTCTGAAGCTTTGCCTCACTTTTGCCGGGCCTTTGCGACCACTCAATGGGACCGAATGTACAGCCAAGGGCCCTGCTTCATACATCCTGGTCTTTACAGGTCACTGGAGCCCACATGCCTTCCCCAAGCAGTACCCTCTGTTCCGGCCCCCTGCACAGTGGTCCAAACTCATAGGTGAGGAACACAAAGCATTTGGTTTCTATCAAATCAGCCAACGTTTTACCTCAAAAACCTGGTAAATCATTCAATTTAGATTATTTAGACGAAGTAAGGAGTCAAAGGTTGTTTTTTAGACCCCGCTTAGTCAAAACGTTCCCATGCCTAGCTATGTGTTAAAGAGAACGACAAACCATTCCCACTGTGGTGGCAATCGCTGTGATAGTGACCACGGTTAAAAGACATTAGACAAGAAGCAATAAGAAAGATGGTCTAAATGCTTCCAGGTGGGGTTTTCTCTGATGTCGATCCAGACATTTCTCAATTTTGTTTACTCAACCCTACACTCAACATCCCAACCATTCTGCTGGTCTCCCACAGTGTTGGCAGTAAACACTGGAGTAGTGGTTTAGAGGTTGGTGAAGGTGGGTGATGATAGCTGGGGTGTGGTGGGGTAACATTGAAGGAGCAATTGTGGCCTTTCTATTCTGCTTTTCCCCCCCAATTCAGGGAGCATGGAATGGATGATGTGTGTGTGTGTGTGTGTGTGTGTGTGTGTGTGTGTGTGTGTGTGTGTGCATTGTGTCTTGTGCATCAGTGTCTGTGGCGTCAGTGGCTTTGTCTGGTTTCTAGCTCTCCCTCTCGTGCCCTGCCAGCCTGCCACATGATGACGGGCCACTTACTCCACACAGAAACAGGCCCCGACAATCCACACACCCATTGTGGCTTGTAACGTCCCTGTGGTGCTGGAGGGGGGCAACGAATGGGCTTTGTCACAAGCAAAGCAAAACAGAAGGGCCTCAATGGGCTGACTGTGTGCTGGTATTGGCCAATACATGGTGGGAAATGGAGTTTGACACAGCACAAACAAAAGCATAACCTGTTGAAGGGTGTGATAGTTGTGTGTTGCTTTACTGTGAAGACCTGGGGGCGAAGGAACAAGGACACCAGAGAAGAGTGGGAATGGAGTTTGTCATGGTCACAGAAAAAACACGAGCAATTAAGGCAGGTCAGGAAGTGGGTTTTAATGTCTTGGTGGGGCTTAAATGTGACGTGTTCTCAAGTTTCAAGGTCTTGACGCTTGTGGGAAATGTGTCAGGATGGAAATGCAATTAAGTGCGTAAGTAATGGCAGTTAGGGAAGAAACAAGATAGTGTGTGAAGTGTGCTGGGCAGGTTGTGTGTGTGTGGGGCTGAGTGTGTGTTAACACATGTGTCAAGAGTGTTTAAGTATAAATAAAGGTTGTGCATGTGCTCTGTAAAGTGAGGTAAGGCAGAACCTTCAGAGCATTTGTCAGCGTGTTCTGGCTAACCTTAGCCTGCCCTTCCACCCACTGGACCGGGCCAGTGGCTCTGTGGGTTTCAATCATACGGAGCTTCAGAATCTGCGGTGTAAACAATTTAACCTAAATCAGTCCCTTGATTCTCAACAGACCTTTTAGATAACCAGACCTAAATATGAGAATGTGAAGCAAATGGTTCTGTTGGCCCAAGGGAATGAAAAGTATCAATAAGGGTTTTCACAATGATTAAAAACACTGACATCCTGCCCTGTCTCCTGGCTGCTCCAGCCTGTGTCGTGGTTTTACAAGTGATAGATGAAGAAAAAATGAAACTATAACTGTGCATTAATGCCATAAGACATGCATGTGGGCAATTCCTTCAGAATTGTCTTTTAAATTGCAGGATGTAGGAGGCAGCCGTAGAAATAGATACAGGCTCCGTGGTGGAAATGATCTCACCGTCTGGCTAAGGCTCTGTGGTATGACATTGATATGCATTCCAGTGAATAAGCATCTTACTCTTGTCTTCGCCTCATTCTTGTGTTTCTTTTCCCCAAATAGCGGTAAGCCATAATCGCCATTTCCGGCTGTGGGAGGAGGGTGCTCCAGCCAGTGCAGGGGTGCAGAACTTTTCTGAAATCGGGGTGACGGTGGAACTGATGAAGGAGGCGAAGGAGGCCAGAAAGAGGCGTGCGGTCGGCGCCATGTCTCGAACTGCCGGCATCCCTAACGGCATCGGGCACAGCTCCACAGAGTTGCTCACTCAGCCTCGAAACTCACTGGTAGGCACAAATACAATCGTAAAATTAAAAGCTCATTCTCAAATGACACACATGCTCAGACACAGTATGTCACACACACTTTGACAACATCTATTGAGTCATCCTGTGACCCGGGCCTCCTCTTAACGTCATCCAAACATCCTTCCCCAACCAACCACTTCACCACTTCTTTCCACTATCCAATCAGACTATGTTTAGCCCAAGTGCTGAAGCCCTGCAGCCACAAACTCCCACATCCATCCTGCACGGTCTGCCCTCCGTCTGCTGCCTGCCCCGATTCTGAACTCTGGGAGCTCAGGATCAAGTACAGTACAGGGATAGATTGGCAATGTGGGGAACAAGTTTATCCACTTTCTTTCAAGAGTTAAATGAGAAGATCGATAACACTCGTAGGCTACTCTGTAGGGTAGATATGAAGCTATAGCAAGAAGCCACTTAGCTTGGCGTAATGTGCACAATATAGCACATCTATTAACATTTTAGAACTTGTTTTGTTAACTTGTAAAGAATAAGAGTACAAAATGATATTGTGCTATGTTCCACTGATTTATCTGCTGGACTATTTCTTGGCCTTATTTAAAGCTTATAAAGGTGGACTGCTTCAAACTCGATGCCAACTTTGCTCAACGTTGGACTTCAGGTTACCACTGCCACTGCAAAGTGAGTGTGTTTTGGATAGTTGGGATAACTTCATGTGATCTTAGGGTTTAAACAAAGGCAGATTTGAAAGTAGAAATGAGTTATGGCACTGTGGAAAATGTGTCATACTATCCAGACAGTCAAACTTGAAATTAATTATCCTTAATGTGTAAAACATGTACCTGATAAACGAGTTGAACATGAAGGACGGAACTTCACTGGAATTTTTGGGAAAGTCAGGTGACCTACATGTGTTTATTGGTTATTCCACTCCCTGAACATCGGGGCCTTAACATTAGGGCCCCTGTGTTCTTTTGTTCCTTAAACATAAACAATCCCTGTCTGAGGCATATTTGCTAAGTACTTGTCAAAAACAGCAGCTCAACAGCTTGTTAGCTTGTCTGTGGCTGCTTTAAAATGGATCCGTCTGGTTTTAGATCAGCTAACAGAGCGGCAACAATAAGTTGTGTTTGTTTGTTTTCAAACCTGACAGTTACAGGCTGCATGATGTTTACAGCTTCATCTGCTGTTCTGCTTTTCTGTCCTCATGCTTCTCTTTCTTGCGCACTCATGTATGAATCCCATCTTTATCCTATTCCCCACAAACTAAACATTCATACGCAATGCCTCAAAAATCCCAAACTCATATGATTTCTATCTCCATATTCATGAGCCTCCTGTTATTCCTGTTATATGTGTAATTCAAAACAGACACACAGAATTAACAGCAAATGAGTACCATGCAGGATGAAATTGGCATTATCATGAGCGTATCTTGTGTCAGTGGCGCCACAGACAATGGGACAGCAACGAACGAGCATTAAGGTGTTTGTGCAACTGGACTCGTGGGTTTCCTAGGTCGACTCGTTCTCTCCGTGGCTCTGCAGAAGATTTGGTGAGATGGAGAAAGAGGGAGGTTTCATGGGAGCTTTGTGTATCTGTGTTCTAAAGTACATGCTGGCCTATTGCAAACCACCAAGGACTGATCATGGCAGTAACAAGGGATTCCACTGAGTAGACATCCTTGTTGAGTGACCAAATGGATATAGCAGAATGGGAAATGTGTTGTTTGAGAGGAGCATGAAAAAGGACAAGAGGAGGGAGTGGTGTTAGCAAAGCAGAGGAGGGAAGGAAGGAAGGAAGGAAGGAAGGAAGGAAGGAAGGAAGAAAGGAAAGAGGGGATCAGGGAACGATTGTGAAAAGCAACAAAGCTGCTTCTGATTTGGTTTCTCTGTTTCTTACCATGCGTCACAGGCCAGAAACAGACCCCACGTGTAAAGCTGACTACCTGCTTCTGTCCCGAGTGGTCCTATCTGCCTGGTGAACTGGTTTGATGTCTGTTCCAGCTATCTCCTATCATTTCACTCTAGGCCGCCCTTTCCTCTCCATTCAAAGCTTTCCCAGCCCACCCGACCAACTCTTAGAAAATCGGTCCAAGTCTTCAATGATTGGTCCGCATTGGCCTTCAAATTAGCTGCTTTCTGGGCGTCGGCCATCTCAGTGTATGCTGACCCCCAGGCCACTTCCTGTATGAGGTCACCAGCTCTCAGGAAACATCCATCACACAGGAGACAGAGTCTAACTCCGCACAGGAAACTGAGTGGGTGCATTCATGCGCACACATGCAGTCCCCAGTGCCTGTATTACAAGTTACAACGTTTATAAATCAGGATGACATGAGTGTGTGTTAAACTCATTTATGTCCTTATTAGTTTACCTCTTCTATGCACAACTCTCCTCGTGAATTAAGTATTTCACTACAATTGTGTTTAAGTGTAATTTACAGTTATAATTTGACAATGCAAATAAAGACCATCAAAACAATTGTCTTGGAAAATAAATAAATAACATATGTTCTTTAGCACAGCAGTCCCTTGAGCTAAAGGCTAACACGTAAATGTTTAGCAGTTATAATGTTTACCATGTTCACCATCTCAGTTTAACTTAAGCATACAAACGATTATAAGTTAGCATCCTTGCTCTTCAATTTGTTACAGTCATGTTTGAGATGTTTGAGCAATCAAAATCTTTAATAAATAACTGATTTTATGAAGTAATTTAGGTTTATAAACATAATCTGTTAATTTGCGTGTCTAATCTTGCTGTTGTATTGCTCCTTCTACTGTCTGTCTACCTGTAAAATGTATGTTAATAATAAAGTTTGATCTAACTTTATTCTCCCTTTTTTCCGACAGTTGTCCCTGATGGTGAAGATCATCCCCAGCCCCGACTGGTTTGTCGGTGTGGACAGCTTTAACCTCTGCGAAGGCAGCCAGTGGAAACAGGAAGTGACTGTTGACCTCCAGCCTTATGATGCAGGGACTGACAGTGGATTCACTTTCTCTTCTCCAAACTTCCCCACCATCCCCCAAGAAAACATCACAAAGGTGAAACATTGCAGTTTTCACAACTATAAAAAGCCTCATTGGTTCTTCATGAACTCATTAATTTAGTCATTCATTCCACAGTGAGGAAAGGGTCCTCTTCTTAAATTAGCAGCATGGGAATGGGACGTCATTCTAAGCTGTCTGCACTTAAGTAATTGCTTGGCGGCCTTCATGCCTAACCCGAAGTGATTTGGGGTAAATAGGGCCTCTCTTACATATTAGACCATCTATCCTTTCCCAGCATGTGTTTTATAGTGGGCAATTGTGTATTTGAACTTGAGCCAGCTCTCCTGATGAATTATGCCTGACTGTTCTTTGCTGACTTGTTTAGATCACACCTGAGATGCCCAACCATCCAGCCAACTCCTTTTACTATCCACGTTTAAAGGACCTTCCACCTATAGCCAGCATAAAGATCACGCGACAGAGAAGATCATCTGACCGTCAAACCCCAATGTCCAATCATATTCTGCCAAACTCTATCATTCCCCGGCACTTCTCAGGTAACACCACAGGACTCCCAACATCAGTATTACCCAAAACTATTACCTGGAATTTAATCATGATGCTTTTAAATGAATTGGGGAACACAGGTTAATGAACAACAATGATAAATCCTGTTACATTGATTTGCATTGCATGAGGGTATGGATGGGACGATGTAGGATTTAATCAAACACTGTGACAAAAAGTTGATATTGGAGAATGTTCATTCATCGCTTATCCTATCATGGGAAACTTGAAAAAGCTGTGTATTCCAATCATGGTAGAGAAGTGATAAGAAATGACAGGAATAATTATGTAGGACAGACCAGACTCACACAATTTCTGTTATTTTTCAAAATGTACTTATCCTTTATTGATGCAGGGGGACCTTAATGTATGATTACAGAAGATTTAAAAAAAAAAATTTCACTCAATGTGACCTGGAATTTTCATGTCATGCCTGCGTAAAAGTTATAATATGGTCCAACTTTGAGAGTTCTGCATTATCTACAGATGCTACAACAACATACAAACATTATTTATGAAGAGATTTGTACTTGTACTTGTGAATTCTTTGCTCTCCTCTCATACTCACCCATACTGTACTTTTCTCACATCTCGTTCCCCTTGATACAGCGACACCATTGGACTGTGAAGTGTCTCTCTGGTCATCCTGGGGCTTGTGTCTTGGTTCCTGCTCCAGAGGTGGTGTCCGCCACCGCACACGGTACATCCTCTTGCGGCCGGCCAATGCTGGCGTCCCCTGCCCTGAGATGGAGGAACAGACTACATGTGTATCACAGAGCTGTAGGAGACTCCAGTAACACACAAGCACAGATACTGCCAGTACTCAACACTGGGACTCTCACATTATGACTATTGGACTGAGAAATATTGCTGCAATCTTGAGCATTTCCTTGTTAATGCAAAGATGTTTGTCATAGTTAAATTGTGGACATGAAAGACTTGCTGCTCACTAGTATTAGAGCTCCTTTGGGTGTGTTTTAATGGCAATAAAAGGACATTGAAGTCTGAGCAGAGCATTAGGAAGTTATGTTTGAGACAACACTTTAAATGTGATCAGATAAAAAGCCACTTCCATAAATGGTTGTGATTCAAATAGAACATTTTAGAGGACAAATGCTCCTCCTCAAAGACCTGTTTGGGACTTATTGTGGTTTGTCCTTAAAAACATTTGCATTTAATCTGTACACTGATACTGGCACACCAGTCACAAATCGTTCACACACTCTTACATGTAGGCACACAAAGGTCCTTGCACATACTGCTTACTTTTAAAGGCACTGGGGCATAAGTTGTCTTAGAGAACCTATACATGCTTGGCACATGCAGCTCTTTCAAAAATAACCTCACACCCACATTTTTAAATATCGCCCTTTACAAGAAACACATAATAGCTGACTTGAACTTTTGAGTCCAAAGAAGCTGTAACAATTTTGTATTATTTTAAGATGCTTTTTTTAAGAAAGGTTTTTATAGAAAGAAAGAAAAATATTTGTATTATCATCTCTTTTGATATTTTAATGTTGAGATTTTGTATATACTGTATGATGTATCTCTACTTGTATAACGGGTGAATAAATATGGAAGTGTGTTTTTCACATAAAAATTCCATGTAACCTGTATGGCTTTTCAGTTGGAAAATGTTATTATTTAAAGCAAGTGTCTTTATTTAAAACTCTTATGAGACCAAAAAACATTCCTGATTTGCAATCCTGAAAGACAAAGTCAATTTATTTGTGTATGCCAGAGAATTATTAGACTAGAATTGACACTTCTTTATTTGTGTCCAAAGAACTCAAAGCCAAAACGTAAGTAAGTACACAGCCATAAATATCATGGTGGGAAAAGGGTACAATGCATTGCATTCACCAAAATAGAAGTTGCAGTTCTACATATTTATAGATGAAAATGAGTTCAGTTGTACTGCAAAATATCTCTCATACTAAACTTTGACAACTCAGTGCTTCGTGGTCCCAGGCTAATATATGTACGTATTTGGATGTTTAATAAAGGAGTGTAGATATTAACCTTTTCTTTATGGATAAATTCACTCTGGCAGAACACCCCTAGAAATACTCCTAACTGCATTGCATTGATGTGTGTGGGGCTGTAGCACCTCCTAGGGGTCATACACGAGAATGACTACTAATACAACTTAATTATTAAATAATAAACAGACAATCTGCTTTGTTCAGCAGTGTGAAACTTCTAGCTAAGATCACTTTAATTATAAGGAAATACAAAGATTATGTAAACACTTTGACATACATCTTTAAAAGATGTCAATTTTTGTATTGTGTATTCATGATGAATAATGTGTATTAATGAAATGCTGAATGTGCAAAGTCAATAATATTTGCATTAAAAATATTATAAAAGAAAGACTGAATATTTGTGGGATTTAAATTGCTGTGATTGCGTCCATTATTGTAAGTATGGGTGTCTCCCTTGAAAAAGAGATCAATGATCTCAATGGGATTTATCTGTATAAATAAAGGTTTGAAATGAAATGAAATATTTCTAATGCCATTCCAAGAAAGTAATCCATAAATCTTCAATTCAGATTAGTTTACTTTGTGTATAGCCTAATCCAATGTATCACGGCACCTCTATAACAAACATTGACAAGTCATTTGTGAATTATAAGTGACCCAAACCAGATTGATATCAGGAGAGCAGTGGTATAAAGTAACTACACTGAACAAAAATATAAACGCAACACTTTTGTTTTTGCTCCCATTTTTCATGAGATGAACTCAAAGATCTAAAACATTTTCTATATACACAAAATAACCATTTATCTCAAATATTGTTCAAAAATCTATGATAGTGAGCACTTCTCCTTTGCCGAGATAATCCATCCCATCTCACAGGTGTGGCATATCAAGATGCTGATTAGACAGCATGATTATTGCACAGGTGTGCCTTAGGCTGGCCACAATAAAAGGCCACTCTGAAACGTGCAGTTTTGCTTTATTGGGGGGGTCTGGGGGGGTCCGAAAACCAGTCAGTATCTGGTGTGAGGGGTAGGATTAGGGTTAGGGGTAGGGTTAGGTTTAGGGTTAGGGTAATGTTGTGAATCGAGTGGCCTGTTTTCGTCGTCCATAACATACGCCTGCCCATACCATAACCCCACCACCACCATGGGCCACTCGATTCACAACATTACCCTAACCCTAACCCTAACACTATTTGGTATCACAACGCTGTTATGAAAGTTTCTCTGGTATAAAACGGGTGATGTTAGCATAGCAACCGAAGCTAAGCTGACTACTTTCATCCGATAGCTGCAATAATACAAAACAACACGTCTGCCTCTCTCCACAATGATCGATAACAGTGAACGGATGGTCAAAGTAAGGTACAAATAAACAGAATCACACGAAGCCTGGTTAGTGTTGCCTGACTTTATAAAGTGTGTTTATAGGCACTACTGCTTGTAGGCAGGCATAACAGTCGACCCATGTTCAGGGGAGGTGGGTTTAGTTTCCTGCACGCCTCGACGTAAGAGTGACGTAAGCGACGCCACCTCTTAGCTCCAAAGCTCTTGCCTCTGGACCGACAATTTTTTGGAGCTGGAAGTGAACCCGATTCCGGAGCTAAGAGCCGGTGCCGCTGCGGTGTGAACAGGAAAAACCGGCGCTTTTCAGGCTCCAGCTCCTAGCCGGAGCTGAAAAAGCGCTGGTGTGAAAGGGGCATGAGAGATATCTGGTTAAAAAGAGCACAATGGTGCTCTAGGAAGAGATTCAGATGATAAGGGGGGAGGGGTTACCTTGGTTGGTGATTGGCTAATGGTTACACAAGCCAAAAAAATCGTTATGACATCATAAAGTGGCAACAATCTGATCAGCTCATTTTCAGACAGGTTTTGATCAGGACAAAAAGTGAGCAAATATTTTTTCCTGAAACTTTCAGAATCTCTTTACACAGAGGGGACACATGTTTGTGTATAAAAGACATGCCAAAGTGGACTTTGCATAATAGGTCCCCTTTAATGCATAAATAACTATAATCAAAACATTTGATATTATAAAATGGGCCAATCTGCATAATGAGTACTTTTCTACTTTTATTTGAGAAACATTTGGATTCCAGGAATTTTACTTGTAACATAGTATTCTCCACTCTGGTACTTTCACTTTACAAGACCTGAGTACTTTTCCACCTCTTATATCAGGAGAGACAGACAGTACACTTTTAACACTGCGGAAAACCCTGACAACTGCCATCCTCCAGTGCTCGATGATAACCATAACCGGATCCACCTGCAGGCCAGCCGCTGGAGGCCGCTGTTTCCGCACGTGCTGGCTCTCTGTCTCCGCAGTGCTGCCTGTCTACGAGGAGTGCGTTTGATTGTTGCAGGGCTCAATGGCGGACAGAGCAGGATAGTCGCGTTAGCACCGAGGACAATAACATCTCGACTGCGTTTAATCCCCGGCGTGCCCCGGTCCGCCGCTGCGTGCACCTGGTGCACCGGTAGTTACATTAAACACAGAGTCTCCGCTCCTGCTTGGTGGTCTGGAGTTCCCGTCCCAAGTTACTCTGTTCACGGTGGCTCACTGAAGGCAGCTAACTTGCGAGCAAAATCATGGGGGACTCTCTCGAGCTGATAGGGAAGCGTCTCTTTCTGCTCCTCGACGACGGCAGGTCTGCAAATGGATCCGAGCCGGAGCAGGCTGCCTGGGCCCGGGACTGGCTGCGGGGCACGGTGCGGGCGGTGAGCGTCATCGGCCTGGCCGCCCCGGAGGGAGGAGAGGCGACAACAACAAGCCCTGCTGCAGGGCTGACGGTCAGTGTTTACATACAAGCGATAGCGTACTGCGTAGCTTCATACTGCTCAATTCATATATAAAATGTTTACTAGCTATTAAGTATGCGTGTGGCCTCGTTTAATTGATTTCAACCGTCCATGTTGGCACGTTTGTCGGCAGTTAACGCACGCTCCTGCATTTATATTAGCAAGCTACAAGTCGCAGGCAGTGAGGCGAAACTAAACTCGAGGCCGGGGATTTTCTGGCCTTTGCTTTGTTCGCTTGTTAGCTTGTTAACGAATGTCATTAAGCTCCACCAGTATTATTTTTAACTTCGTAGCAATCAATTACACGGTTCATATGCAGCAGAGATAACTTGACGAACACGATATTGTATTAAATTGCTCGCAAAGCTAAGTGAAATCAGCATTAGCTTATCAATTCCCATCGTTAGTTATAGTGAGTTAAAGGCCTTACAAGTTCATATGAGGGTGAAGCAGGGATTATTTCCACTTCACTCTTTCAATGTTCAGACCCACACACGTTTGTAATCTGATAAACTATTGAATGTATGACATTAATATTTTCTAGCTGTTACCGTAGATACATTTGGTTGAGAATTGTACACATTTTGGGTGGTGTTGGTGAATGACCTATATTTTGGCTTTAACGATAGCCAGTGGTGTAAAATAACTAGGTATATTTACTGAAATACTACTTAAATCCAATTTTGAGGGACTTTTACTCGGCTACATTTATTTAATAACTTTAGTTACTTTGTAGATTTGGATTAATGGTGTGAAATATAATCAACTCTTAAATAAGACTTTAGCTACACCGAGAGTCAATTCACAAGCTAACCTGCACTATACAAATCAATTAAAACCAGCTTTGATAAACACAGAAATGTATCAATTACCAGGGCCGGACTGGGACAATAAATCAGGCCGGGAATTATACACCCAGCCAGGCCACTACCAGTGTTCTTTGGTGCCATTTTCCTGGATTTATTTGTCAATATATATACAGCGTTGCTGTGCAAATTTATTTAGGCGTTGCTGTGCACATCTAGGAACCTATCCATGTGAACATATTTTAATCCTCTAGGGGGGTCCGGGGGCATGCTCCCCGGTAAGATTTTCTTTTTTTAAATGTTGGACTTAAATGCAATCTGGTGCATTTTGAGGGGGAAATAAAGAGACAACACCCATATGAAACAGAACTGTATACATTTAAATAATCATGAAATCATAAGAACATGGCCATAACCAATAACATACCATATCCAATATGAAAAAACATTGAAACTTGTTTATTTATTTGTTTTTTGTTCATTTATAGTTGTGAGTGTGTCTGGGCTCCTGAATCAGCCTCACCTGTCTCCTTCCTCTCCCCCCTGCTCCTCTTTGAGGCAGCAGCAAATACTAGTTTTAGCTCTCAACAAGTTTATAAAGTTTATCTTACCTTTTTTCACCTAGTTAACATTTTATTTTTTATTATTCATGCATATTTTACTAATCACTCCCCCTTCAAATGGAAATGTGTTTTAGCGATGCACGATATTGTTTTTTTTTAAACCGATACCGATAACTTCCTGCTTCTCAAGACCGATACCGATAACCGTTAATAATATATATATATATATATATTAAATGTACCTGTCGTTTTTGCACACCTGGTGGTAAAAAAAAGACTAGTAGTGAGCAAATGACATGAGCATTACTACTATGAACAAAACTAACCCTGGGGT
Organism: Pseudochaenichthys georgianus; assembly: GCF_902827115.2. Lineage (NCBI taxonomy): Eukaryota > Metazoa > Chordata > Actinopteri > Perciformes > Channichthyidae > Pseudochaenichthys > Pseudochaenichthys georgianus. The sequence goes on from NC_047512.1 coordinate 23,583,512, forward strand.
CGTCTCCGGCAAACTTCTTGCCTTTTTCAAAAGCCTCGTCGATAGGTAAAAGCCCCGGTGCCTTTGCAGCTGGCTTTGGATTCACCGCTAGTTTAGCAGCGCAGGCGTCTTCGTACGCTTTTAACACACCATCGTAGCGATGGCGATGTTTCAGGTGACTAATCAGGTTGGAAGTATTATAGCTCGTTGCCTTTTTCCCTCCTCGTGGAACTTCTGCATTGCATTTGTTAATACAAATAGCAAGCGAACGATCTAACTCTGAAACTTTGAAATAGTCCCATACTACCGCCGACATGTTTGTTTACTGTCCTGGCTTCACGGCCGCACACCATTTATGTCACAGCCAGGCATGAGTTAGGCAGCGCTGGATTTGTGAAAAACTCCCCTCTTCCTAAACCACTAATACCACAGTACTGGCAAAACGGGAGGAGCCGAGTGAAAAACAAGCGCCCCTCATCCCAATCTACCCACACCGCAGTATTTCTTTCTTTTTTTTACCCAACAAATATATTGTATATTATCGGGGCTATTAATACTTTTATCGGGTTTATCGGGATGACGTCATAATTCCTAATATCGGCCCGATAATTATCGGCCTGATAATTATCGTGCACCACTAATGTGTTTGCATAAATGGTGAACAAACCGTTTGAGACCCACAGAGAACTTAGACTAAGTTAACTATCTAAACACTCAGAGCCCTTTACCTCACCTGAGCTGAGGTTATCAGTCTCAGTCTGACAGCAGAGGACTCTCCTCCACCTTGTTGACAGCTCATTATATCCGTTAGCGCAGCTAGCTAGCACCAGATGGTAACAACAACAATATACGTAACCGGTGCGTGCGCTTTCTCTCTAACTCGCTCGCGCCACACATACACACCCTCCCGAGCTTGAATGACACACAGAGACCAATCGAGGGCATTAGTGTATGATCTGTATGAAAGTGGCCATGTCGGCAGGCCACATCATGTAGACAGCCAGTCACCCTCTGTGAGGCAGAGTCCGACCCACATTTGCGCAGCGTTGCGTTCACAATACATACATTAAAAAAATTAATTCCTCAGGCCAGCAGGCCACTTAGCAGGCCAGGGCATCGGGAAACCTCCCGGTCCTCCCGATGGCCAGTCCGGGCCTGTCAATTACTATAATCAAATCAAATCAAGTTTTATTTATATAGCACATTTATAAACGATTTTTGGTCGAGCCAAAGTGCTGTACATAAAATAAAAATAGCCTACAGTAGAGACACTTTACAGCAAATACAACAGCACAGAACAACATATATATTGTATTAGCCAAACTGCATGTGTACTTTTACTTACGAAACATTTTTAATGCAGGACTTTTACTTGTAACAGAGTATGCTTACACTGTGGTATTTCTACTTTTACTTAATTACACGATCTGAGTACTTCTTCCACCTCTGCTAGTTTGTAGTCTGATAAACTCTTGAATGAACAACATTAATCCTTTCAAGCTGTTATCGCAGAGACATTTGGTTGAGATTTGTACACAGTACACTGGTTGGTGGTGGTGGTGAGTGACCTATATTTTGGTGTTTGCAATAGTATTCAATTGTGCAGTTAAAATTATATATATATATATATTTAAATCAACACATTATTAGTGCGGTGCTTTTAAAGTGCAGATTTTCTCGTACAGAATCTAATCAATGATTCATCGGAGCTAGGTTAATTGGCTTGAAAATCACATGATAGGAATGAATGTAGAGTAAGGATTTAATAAATGAATTTGGTCCATTTTGCAGATTATTAAAAAAAATAGCACAACATAATAATGAATGGTCCTTAGTTTGTTGCAGAAGGGCCCTTTTTACAGTTAAAAGAGTACATTGAAAGAAAGTATCTCTTACTGCTGAACATGTGTAAATGGAGGGCCACAATGGTGAAATGTGAACAGATGCAGATTTGCACAATGTGGCTCAAATTCATGCAGTGACATTTCCACTGTGTAGAAAATATCAGATTACAAGAAAACATGTAGCTATATAAAGTTTTACTTTTCTTAGTTAGATAACTACAGTAACATCATTTCAGTTGTGGAACCCATCTATTACAGTACAACATTTCTCCAAAGGAGATAAACAATTGCTGCAGGCAATGTCTGAACACACCTTGGTAATGGGATCATGGAGCATCACCTTGTATCAAAAGATAACAAAAATGTTTTGGCTCTCCAAGAAAAATCCATTTATGCTCCAGGATATATAAAACGGTTTTGTTCAATCTCTGCACCGATGGCATCTGATTCAGTTGGCGCATATTTTTCAGGTTCGCAACACGTATCATGAAAAGTGTACAGGGAAAAACTGTTGATTTGTATAGAAGTATGTCAGAATATCTGGGTTATTTACTTCAATATTACCCAACTCTAGCTTTAAGGGTTTGCAAACATCACCCTTCAATGTTTCACCTCTTTAGTTTCTGTACTTTTCCGTTTATTGTACCAGCAAGACAAGTGTCAGCCAGTTAATAAAGAGATGACAATATACACATAATACTACTGTATCGCGTTGCTGTCACACTTTGTAACACTGCAGTATAACATTGTTGGTCTCTATAGTTTAGGATTTTCCTGAAAACTGCGGGAATATCTAATGTGACTCAAATTAGGGATTTGCTTTTCATTCATTGATGAATATGGAACCACAACCCTGCAGATTTTAAACGACAATTTATCTGTCAACTTATACCATTTATTATGTTTCCTAGGGATGTGCGCTAGGTGGTCTGCAAAAAAATAAATGGAAATCACATATCGCCAACTATTCACAATAACCTCCAGGATGCATATAGTGATGGGCTGTCGGATTTCTTTGGAAGGAATTTTGCACTAGTTAAACTTTGTGACATCAAAATCACTTGTGGCTTTACACTGGTGCCTCCATTCGTTATTGTTTGAAGAGTTGACTAACCCAAACAAAGTGAAACATTAACTTATGGTACTATTCTCTAGTCAAAAGGATATTTTGGTTTTCTTTGCTCAGGTTTATAATATAACTCTCTAAGGGAGAACGGCAGCCACCTCAATGCAATTACTTTCAGAATTTCAATTTGATAATACACAGACCTTATTGTTAACAGTGTTATGTCTTTATTGTATTAAACTTAAGAAATAGTCCATATCTATCTAAACTTCAGCAGGTGAGCGATTGCCTGGTCATTCGCACAGTCAGATGTTGTTAACCAATAACAGCTACAGGGTGTGGGTCTCAGACAGGCACACACCGATAACAGTCCAGTCTGTTTCTCACAGCTTTTAAAAAGAACAATTGTAGCCTAAAGCTTAAATGTGTCTGTTTTTACTTCACTCAAGCACAAAGTAAATTAAACCTCTGCCATCAACTTTATAACTGATAAATAGGAGGTGTCATGGTGTCTTCAGTAAGTGTGATCAAAGTCAACAACAGTACACATATCACATGCATTTCATGAGGAGAATCAGGTTCACTTTGTGAGTTTGTGTAGAAGTTCATTTATACTTTAAAACTTTGGTCAAACAAGTGTCATTGTTCAGTTTATTTTTCCATAGTGAATCAATGCATATGCATACCAGACCAGTCTTGCTTGTGGTTGAACCATGAGTCATAACAACCTATCCAGGAAGTCTGGTTTAAACAACAGATTCGTTGGTAAAGATTTACCAGACGCCACAACGGTTTGTAATCATCTTTAATCTGCAAACCTTTGTTCTTCAGCTGATCACCCCTGCGCTGTTTGGCCGCCGCCTCTTCCATGGGCAGTGGAACCCCAGATGCGCTGACCAATCGCTTCATTCAAATTAAAGAGAGGGTTGCGTTTTTCACACAGAGCGACTGTCATGTTAATCTATCCCCCAAACTACCCCATGGGCTTCTCAGTGGCCAGCAGATACTACAAGACAGACAGTCAGAGTTTAGACACAACCACACAGCTATATATGTTTGACTCTAATATTCAGGCTATGACATATTTTAAAAGACTTTGATATGATGCAAGAAATAATAAAAAAATATCATATCTAACATACTAAATATAATATAACTGAAGGGAAAATGGACTATGTTAAAGTAGCTTTGCGAGTAATGATTGACAGGCCAACCAGTCAGAGAGTCACATTTTTGTTCTATGCTAGTGTTACCCAACTCTTGCTCGAGCGGTTAAGGGGCCCCTTTACAGTCTTATCAGCTTTAAATACATAAGTTATATGTGATATATTGTCCCATTGACATTTTTCACATTTTTTGTAGATAAACAGTAAAATGGAAATTCTTTGAACAAACATTCAACATTTTCTGACCATGTTTCCACTATTTTTAATTAACAAATGTTCTAAAGTTACGGTTGGTGAGCAGTCCTTTTGTTTATGTTCTGCTTCTCTGTTTTTCTGACTGCAGGTATTCGTGGAGTTTGAAAATGTGGTGCAGAGCTGTTCTTGGGTGCAAGTGTATGACAAGGGGGTAAAAGCACTGTTGGTGGAGGACTCCATTGTTTGGGCCAATCGAAGTGATGGCACTGGGACCGCCGGGGCCCCAACATCCTCCGCAGCTTGGCCCGCTCTGGTGAGTGCTCAGTGCGACCGTCTGCATCATGCAAACAAGTCTAGCTTTGAAACAATCTGAATTACCTGCTGACAGGGGGAATAGACATCAGGAGCAAATGATTATTAGCTAATTTAAAGGAACAAAAATTCAATATCAGTTTGTTATATATAATATCATGTTTTTTGTCATAAATGTACTAGAAAATGAATAATTGTTGCCACACACACCCTGAAGCGTTAGTAGCTGGGCCAAGTAAAGGGCAACTTCCCCCCAAAATGTGAAATTAGTCTATTTAATTTGTACAGCTGTCGCACAGATTAGATTTATAATATAAACATGTTTTCATCTCAAACCCCACAGGGGAACCTTGCACTTTGCACTAAACCCTGATATACTTTATAGATCATTTTAACTGCCCAGGCCCACCCACACATAGAGGTGGCTAAAAACAAATGTCTAACTAACTGGAATAGTTGTTTTTGAATCAGATATGACTCACTGTAACATCACCAAAATGTTTGAGACATGAAGACCAGGGGCGTCGCTTGGACCTGAAGACATTCGGGGCTTAGCCCACAGTGGCGGCGGCCGCGGCGCTACAGTGGAATTTTCTACTGCAACACTCCGCACACACAGTACACCCGCGACTGTTACAATGAAGGCTCGATAATCAGCTCACGGCATATAGGCAGGGGTAAAGTGCTATTTTTTTATGAGTGGGGGGTGGACCTCACCTCCTCTATGGGGGGGTCCGGTGGCATTTTACCCGTAATGTCTACCCCTGCGATGTGTGTAGAGTTGTGTGTAGTTAACACGTAGCAGCCTGCAGTCATTCTTAAGCTGTTCTGATGAAGGTAAACACAGCGAAGGCGGTGCGTAAAAAGGCACATCTTTACCCGCTGGTGCTGCACTTCTCAGAGGCGGAGTATACGTCCCGCTGCCTCCTGATGCTGCAGCCATTTCATGAAGTGAAGGAGGTTTTCCTTCTATAAAACAGCTGCGGGCAGCAGATACCGTTAGAGTCCCGGATATGAATTCATAGATCAAGGCAGACTGGTTTACTCTCCTGTTTTGCCAATCCGGTGCTTAAACAAATAGCTCTACACCCCTGGCCGACATGTCGTTAAAATGAAGTCAGAGTTTGAAATATATCTCAAATAATGTATGCACTACCATTTCCCACATAAACATAACAGTCTGCAATGAAACGGTTGTCTCCTGTGCGCTCCTCTTCCTACTTGGCGCACCGGTAACTTTCTTAATCCCGATGTAGTGCTCAATGCTGTCGGACGTGCACCGGAACGAACGTCACTATCATAATATCTTCTGAAAACAAATGCCAGTGACACACGCACACGCACACGCACACGCACACACACACACACACACACACACACACACACACACACAGCAAAATTAACTGGATTATCCGTAAATCATACAAACAAAACCAAAACGTTGATTAAATCTGTTTTCCCGTTGTGGTTTTAAAAACTGAATAACGTCGGTTTTTTGGTTTTCCGTTTTTCCAAAAAACGACACCGGTTCTTTTTTAAACGTTGTTAATATGTTTTGGATGCATATTATTCTAGTATTTGTTCAGGCTGTTACATACAATTAGCCTCTGTTGCTGCTGGTGGTGAGTAAATGTTAAAATCAGTTGAAATGGACAACCGGTCCGCGATTTGTTTTTAATGTATCTGCCGGTCCTTGGCACAATAAAGGTTGGGAACCCCTGCTTTAGCTCTGATTGGTCTGGTGTCATGTCTCTGTTGCATTCACTGAACACGGGAAATGACAGTCCTACCGTCCTCTCTTGTGTCATGATGAAGTTCACGTAAAGCACGGTTAATGTATTATATTATTGAGGGAGAATTGTCCGGGGCTACAGAAAAAACTAAAGCCCCGAATGCCCAGGCCAGGCGACGCCACTGATGAAGACATCATTGTTTATTTAGCCTAGATAGAGTCCAGTTAGCTGCATTGTTTTGAGATGTGGCGTAGTGGGTTGTCCGTAGGTGTTCGGATCAGGGGGTCACAGGTTCAAACCCCGCGGCAGTCAGCATGTCGTTGTGTCCCTGAGACACTTCACCCCAAATTGCTCCTGTGGGGATTGCCCACAGTATTGAGAATGTAAATCGCTTTGGATAAAAGCGTCTAACAAGTGACATGTAATGCAATGTAATGTACAATTGAAGGTTCCCGTTACATCTGTGCTATTGAAGGAAAAGGAAATATTCAGAAGAATCTAAGATTTGCACGCTTGTCCTTTTTCCTCAGGTCTTCCGTTCCCTGGTGGACAGAGTGGGTTTAGGATCGGTTGTTCCTGTGGAGTATTTTGGAAACAAGAATTTTGAATTCTTGTCTGATAACACAACTTTTCAGAGGTTTGAGGTGTGTACGTCAGCTTTACAATGTGTGTTACGCCTTAAATGATTAGTTCATAATATATCAGTTATTCTAGATATAACATATTTTTCTAGAATGACACCTGAAGTTGTTAGTTATAGTGCTGGTGTTCTTTCCTGCATTATTCAGTGTGAGGTTTTACATTATTGCTGTTCCACCATCACTATGTTTTACGGGCGTGGTTGTTTGTGTTTGTGCAGGTTGACAAAGACCTGAGACACCCTTTGCTGTTGGAGCAGCCCTCCCTGCAGGCTGCCGTCTCCAGCTGGCGTACTGACTTTGAACTGCAGGAGATCTTCAGGAAGGGTTTGTTCAACCGTCACCCGTTTTTTATGTTCTTTTCTTTTACTACCTCCATATGTTCTTAAGGTGTTGAATTTCAAGGTTACATTCATTTATTTTTGGGAATTTAGCATTAGCAACCTTGGAATAACTGTAATAATAATCTGCCAAAATATAATTCCTTCTTTACTCCCTGTTCCTGCCTTTAGGTTCCTACACCATTCAAGGACGCAGGGTTCGTGTGTACCAGCCAGAGTTTGAAGACTACTGGGCCTCAGGACTGGTCTCACAGCACGACCCGATCTCACACATCATGGAGATTACCTTAGATAAGGTAAATAACACTGGGATTATTTTTAATTCTAATTTGGATGTGTTAAAAAATATAGATAAAAAAACAACTAAAAACTATTTTTGACATATAGGGGTTAATCTTATGTCACGTTCACAACAGATACGTTCGGCTGTTCAGATGACTATATTGCCTTACTTGGTGTTTGTATTTATAAGAAACAGGATAGATGTTTAGCAAGTTTATCTGGAACAAGCCGAAGGCAAGAGTTGAAAAGAAAATCTTAAATTGAATGGGGTAGCCTTCCCCAATTTGCAAACTAAATGTTCAGGCTAAAAATATATTCTGGTCATGATGATAAAATATGTACCTTTTTGTTGTAGGGAGACGAAACCCAGATGGTAGATCCTCGTGTGATACATGTCATGCTGGCAGAGGAGGAGGTACGGTTGTCATGTTATAAATCGTATTATACTCTGTAATTGGTTCTTCTGCACTGTATATATTGTTGAGGGGCTTTCAGCTTCTGATAGATAGTATTTCAAACGTGCATTATGACTTTCTAACTTTTCTTTTCTTTTTGACTTGGTAAGAATGGGCGGCGAAGAAAGGACAGTGATACTATGAAGGGTGACAGTGGGCGCAGGCGCAGGACTGCGTCCGAAGGCGAGGATGACTTGAACTTGAAGCGTTTTAAAGGAGCAGGCGATACGGCAGCTGATGGGCAAAGCTGCGGCGACTTCAACAAAACAGCAGTGGAAGGGATGGGGATCTGGGGCGGAGACTCCGGCGAAAGGGTCAGCAGCACGACCAAAAACGGAAGCTCGTCAGAAAGAACCTTTCCTCAAGGCAGAGTGTCGTCCCCCAACACTAACTCCTCACTTCAGATGGACCAATCGAACGCTACCCCTTCTCGCTTTCCTGCCCATGTGAAAGAAAACGGTCGCCCACTCTCCACACAAGGTGCAGCAGACTCCACTACCGCCGTTACTCACACTCCCACTCCTCCTCCCCTCAAACCAGCCCCCTCTCCTTTCTCCACCACGTCTTTTCCCTCACTAGGCCAGATGCCAAGCCTGGTCCCCGGAGCTCCAGCCCCCAAGTCCTCCTCATCCCCCCAAACCGACCGAGAGGAGGCCTCACAATCAGCTTATTCCAAAACAGCTGCTCTTGTTTCCCCGGGCCCTGTCACCATTTCTTGGTCGCATGACAGCGGCCCCAGTGTGGCACTCTCTGCGTCTGTGGGTTTTACTCCTAAAGCCCCCACCTGGGGAAGCCAGACTGAGGTAAGACGATCAATATAGTCATACCATTAGGTTAAGCCTTTGCAAGTCATTTGAGTTGTGTAACATTATTTCACATTGTCATATTGCTGTTTCTTAGGGCTCCAAAACGGCGTCAGGTTTTCGTATGCCCCAAACTGGGCCCTCTCAGACCAATGGAGCTCCTTCTACCACCACAGCCTCCCAGGATACTCCCAGGCCCTTTGGCTTCGGCTTTGGAGGAGCAAAGAATGAGACTCAATCCAAGCAAGACCAAAACTTGTTTATTCAATGCATGACTCAGAGTTCTGGGTCCAGCCCAAGCCTAGCTGCTGGTCAGACCCAGTCCAAGGACACCAATTATTTCACCGCAGTGTCTGAGAGCCTGAGTAAGGAGCCCCCAAGCCTTTTCAAGTCCACAGCCTCCACTGAAGGGCAGAAAAAGCATGAGCAGCCCAAGGTGCCTGAGACCCATACAGCGGGAAATGGTGTGCTCAATAAATCGTCATCGACCTTCCAGGGCATGGCTAGCTCTGCAGGAGGAAGAGGCCCTGGTCTGAGCATCGGTGGTCTCCCTGCAGCCTCTGGAGCTCAAAGTACTTCTAAGAAGAGCAGTAATAATGGGACTTCTGTGGGAGGCTTAGGACTGCAATCTGGGTTTAATACTTCAGATAGCCACCAGAACCTTTTCCTGCAGGCCTCCAAAGAGCCTGCTAATCCATTTCTGGCATATGGGGACAAAACTGCCCACACCTCCTTTGCTGGCCTCTCAGGGGCCGAGTCACAGACCCTTGGTTCTGCCTCGGACAGCAAGCCAAACCTGTTCACTATGGCCGAGCCACCTAAGGGGATTCTGTCTTCCCCTTTCCCAGCACTCCCAGCAGCTGCGTCACCCAGCTCTTCATCTTCACCAGTACCGACCTCATCACAGAGGTCACAGAGTGAAGGGACTGTGGCAAAGGAGGAGCAGGAAGTTGGAGAGATGCCTTCATCCACCTCAGCATGCCCCTTGTTTGGGAGCACCGGCCCAGGTGGAATAGAAGATGTCCCGGCGTCCTTTGACCAGAGCACGTCTCAGAAGTTCTCCCTGGAGGACAGGGGCCAATCGTCCAAACGTGACTCTGGTGACTCCAGCTGCAACAGTGACCTGTCAGACCTGAGTGAGAATGAAGAGGGCCCAGAGAAAGGCCAGATCCCAGGACGACCACCACTCCCTGTCAAGGATGCTGCCATGATGCAGAAAACTAAGGTCCAGGGGGTAGCTAAGGGCCGTCCACGTAACAAGCCTTTTAAAGGTAAGTACCTGGTCTCTTTCTTGTTAGTTGTTACAAACTGAGCATTAGAATTAACACCAAGTTGTCTCCTGCAGTGGGCCAGTCTGTACTGAAAGACCAGAGCAAAGTCCGCCGTCTGAAGCAGTCTGGCGAGTCCTTCCTCCAGGACGGCTCCTGCATCAATGTGGCCCCTCACTTGCACAAGTGCCGCGAGTGCCGCCTTGAGCGCTACCGTAAATATCGTACTACAGGCGAAGACAGCGACGACGACGACCCAAATGTGTCCTGTCGGTTTTTCCACTTCAGAAGGTACACATTTATATTTTGTACAGCCGTACTATTTGTTTATGAGCGTCAATGAGAAAATGATATATATTTATCCGAAACGAGGAAGCAATCCTTAATCGATTCAACAATGTTTTACAGAATCAAACTTTTTTTTTCTTCCCCTCTCCCCGTGACCAGGTTGGCTTTCACTCGGAAAGGTATACTGCGCGTAGAAGGCTTCCTGAGTCCGCAGCAGAGCGATTCCATGGCCATGGGTCTGTGGCTACCTGCTCCCGCCGTCCAAGAGGGCCTCGACCTCGATACATCCAAGTACATCCTGGCCAATGTGGGAGACCAGTTCTGCCAGTTGGTCATGTCTGAGAAGGAGGCCATGATGATGGTGGAGCCTCACCGTGAGTATAAAGACTTTTTTGTATTCCCATGTAGTGTGCTATTTTGTCTCTCACACTGTCAGAAGGGTCGATAAGCCTGTTTTGTTTTTGGGCTGTCCTTCAGAGAAAGTGGCATGGAAACGAGCAGTGCGCGGTGTCAGAGAAATGTGTGACGTGTGTGAGACCACGCTCTTCAACATCCACTGGGTATGTCGTAAGTGTGGCTTTGGAGTGTGTCTGGACTGCTATCGGCTCCGCAGGAACAGGCCAAGGGAGGGTGAGTCATTACATAAACCATAAAGAAAATGTTAGAGCCAACCAAACCGGTTGTATTATAGCATCATTTTAGTTTGTTACAGTAATGGGAAGAACATCTTAACTCGGTTAATACTTTGTGTGGTTGTTTTGAGTGCGTTGAAAAAACAAAGGTCTATATGTTCTTTCTTTCAGATGTAGATGAAAGGCCTGAGGATGAGGTTTTCTCTTGGTTAAAGTGTGCCAAGGGCCAACCCCATGAGCCACAGAACCTCATGCCTACACAGATAATACCTGGGACAGGTAACATGAACATTATGATGGAATCATCGAAACCCACCGCACAAGCGATTATGTATGATCTTGTATTAGATCATCAAGAGGTGTAATTATTTACTTTCTGCCTTTCTCCTTAAGCTCTTTACAGCATTGGCGACATGGTGCACTCGGCGAGAGGCAAGTGGGGTATTAAGGCCAATTGTCCTTGCACCAGCCGACACACCAAGTCTCTAGTACGCCCCAGTGCCCCGAATGGGATTCCACAGGTACTGCTTTTCTCTTATTTCTCCATTCCTGCGTTGTGAGCAGGGTTTAAGATGAAGACTAACGTCTGGTTGTGCTCTTCTCAGCAGTCTGCATCAAGCAGTAGTGGAGTCCTCGCTGCGGCTTCGGCTTTTGGCACCACCCCAAAATCAGAGGGAGAAACATCAGCAGTCAAAACAGAAACTGCACAAACAGCAGCGCCATCAGACAGCGGGGGCGGAGAACATGTTGGCAGTATCAGTAACTCCACCAGTGGTACATCCTCCCCCTGTAACCACACCCAGTCCACTGCCAAGGAGTCACGCTCAGCAGGGGAGGGCAACAGCTCGGCTCTGCTCTGGCTGGCAGACTTGGCCACACAGAAAGCCAAGGATGACACCAAGGGTGAGTAGGAAAGAGGAAAGACTGAGTCACTGTAATCTGAGTGCGTAGAAAAAGCACAAATATCAACGTTGAAGCTCCATCCTCATCCGTCTGCCATTTTCTTCCAGATTCTGGTTCACTCCGCTCCATGATGAGTCAAAACAGCCGGCCTCACTTCGGCCTGGACTCACTCAGTGCCCTTTCAAAGCCTTCTGCTTCCAGTCCTAAGCTATTTAACAGTCTGTTGCTGGGCTCCAGCATGGCCCAGTCCAAACCCGAGGGCTCCAGTCTCCGGGACCTGCTCAACTCCGGACCGGGGAAACTCCCCCAGGGGCCTGGGGAGAGCGGGGTGCCTTTCCCCTCTGTCTTTACCTCAGCAGGGGTATGTAGAAAGCTTTTATTATTCCGTGTAGGTTCTGATTTGTATTAGACCTGATCTATTCTTCTATCAGAAACTGGTCTTACTGACGGTCTGTTTAGTATGAAGGTGTAATCCCATACCAGAAAGAGTGTCAGTAAGACCAGTTTCTGATTAAAGAACAGATCAGGTTTATTTCAAATGAAAACAGTCGGTTTAAATCACTCTTTACACAGTGCATGCCTTATTAAATATTGAAAGTGTTTTATAGTGCCAAATTACATTTTGGTGTTTAAGTAAAAAGTGTAATTGTATCTGTGTAGCCTAAGTATAATGAGATGTAATATAAAGAATACATTTATGTATTTCTGCTGGTTATGAGCGTTGTAATAAAGCAGATCATTAACTCTGAAAATATGAGGCTTTACTCAAAGGATGTCTAACGGTTATTCAGTCTGTTTAGCTGCACGTATAAATGCATTGCCAAGTAATCAAAAACGTATTTTTATGTCTGCCAGAGTGACAAGCTGAAGAGCAGCCTCCCGAACTTCCTGGATCACATCATCGCTTCGGTCGTGGAGACCAAGAAGGCAGAAGGCCGCCGGACCGGGGCCTCTGAGGGCGGAGAGCTCGGGTTGTTGGGGGGCCGCAAAGACGGAGTCATGGGCCTAAGTGTCTTGGAACCACATACCTCCCACTCCTGGCTCTGTGACGGACGACTCCTCTGCCTACAGGACCCCAGCAACAGCAACAACTGGAAGATCTTCAGAGAGTGCTGGAAGCAGGGACAAGTAAGGGCAACAATGAGTGTAACGCCCGAGGCATCTCCGGCAGAACCATGACGGAGATGAACTAGAAAGATTTGACTGAAACATTACTCCTTGATGAACTGCCTTTTCTATTCTCTTTTATCCAGCCGGTGTTGGTGTCGGGGATACATAAACGTCTGAAAGAGAATTTGTGGCGGCCTGATGCTTTCAGTAGGGAGTTTGGTGACCAGGATGTGGACCTGGTCAACTGTAGAAACTGTGCCATCATCTCTGATGTGAAGGTACGAGACTTCTGGGACGGCTTCGAGATCATCTCCAGTAAGTGAACAATTTAAATGACGTCCATGTACCTGTTATGTTTTAGCTCCCGTTTCACTCAGAAATGATACCTAATGTGTTTTTCTGTGAATGCAGAGCGACTGCAAGACACTGAGGGCCATCCCATGGTATTAAAATTAAAGGATTGGCCTCCAGGTGAAGACTTTAGGGACATGATGCCCACAAGGTGAGACACCCACAAATATGTTTCTTCTTTTATGCATTCACTAACTAAACCAAGATTCATTCCCAAAGGGTTTTCTTTACAATATATGTATTTTTACTTATTATATGTATTATAATCTATATCATACGAGTTGATAATATGTATAGTTTAACCAAAAGGTCATCATGTGGAATCTGTTTATTCATGGGTTAATTAATAGTCATTTGACCCGTTATTAGATTAATAATGTTAGCATTTAGTTTCCCAGTAATTTGATGGTTTGTACCTCTTTGTTTTCGACATGCATGCACTTATACTAACATGTTCAAATGTGTAACAATCACCTTATTTTGCGCCCATTTTTGTAATTTAAAAACAAAAGTATGAAGAGAGTTGGGTCTTGGTTTGTTTTTGTGAAACAATACAATCTCATTTTTGGACATTCTTTCACACTCCAGGTTTGATGATCTGATGGATAACCTCCCTTTGCCCGAGTACACAAAAAGAGACGGCCGTTTAAACCTCGCCGCCCGTCTGCCCAACTTTTTTGTGCGTCCTGATCTTGGACCTAAGATGTACAACGCCTATGGTGAGAAACTTGGCAGAGCCCCTGTCAACTTAGTTAGACGTTTCATTTCTTTTTCCCCCTCTTACTATTTCACTGTTATCTCGCTCTCAACCCCTCAATCCCTTCTTTCCCTCAGGCTTGACCTCCTCTGAAGACAGGAAGGTGGGAACCACAAATCTCCATCTGGATGTCTCTGATGCCGTCAACGTCATGGTCTATGTTGGCATCCCTCAAATAGAGGGAGACCCGGGGAAAGGTCAGTGGACTTAAACACATGCTCACATTACATATCTACAATATTACATGGAAATATTTGTTCCCCCATGCCAGTTCAAAAACATTGTATAGAGTATAACTAAGATAAAGAAGAAGGAGCTAAGTTCATACTGGACGATCATCTTTATTGAACTGATCCCTCCTGAACTGTATTGAATAATTTTGTCCCAGCTGTTTCCCAAACTTCATTCTTGTACTGTTATAGCTTGCTCCAGGCTTTATTTGCTTGGATAAGACCCTGAAAACACCCCTTAGTGGGTCCCATTTGTTTACATGTTTGGCAACATTTTTCATTCACAGAGGCAGATATCAATGGACGCAAAGGTCTGTAGACTTTCAATTGTATTTCTCCCGTAGCATGTCCTTTTTCTTGACTAACTCCCTCTCATCACACCGCTACCCCATCCCTTTCTTATTATCTGTGCCGTAGAGACCAGAGCACTGGGAACTATCTCTTAGTTTTTACTGTGTCATGTTTGTACATTTCTATGTAAACCTTTATTAACACCTTGAATAGATGGCAGATAGCATTGGAATTTCTAGTGTTGTCCTTCTGAGATCTTGACTTTCTTCTTAACTTATAGATTTCAGTGTTGGACGGTCTGTTTGGGGAAGGGCTGCATGATATTAGAACAACTGACATTGCAGTTTTTATTTCCCTACACATTGGAGCAAAGACAAACATATATATACTTGTTGTGCAATCTGAACCACTTTCCGCCCTAATTCCATACAAGTGACCTATTTATTCAAAATGTCACAAAAGATAATATTGCGAAACTCAATTATATCAATATTGTCTTGAATCCATACTGTCATCTTTATACTCGCACACGCTCGCTCTCTTAATGCATACATATGGCAGCGGAAATAACAGACTGAGGAAATACCGCGTTAAGCTGGCAAGAAAGGCAAACGACAGTCATGAATGTTTTAGTATGTTTCGAGGCATTAGAGTTGGCAACAGTGTCGGACCAACCTCAGACTGGAGGTGAACGTTGTGTCAGTAATGTGATGCGTGGTCTGCAACATGTCCTTCTCTTTGCCCTGGTGCTTCTCAACTGGTCCAGCCACATGATCCACATTTGTCCTTATTCACAACCCAGACATCGTTGATGAAAACATTATAGTTAAGTCATTTAGAATGCTCTTTATTATTTATTATAAAAGTTTGCCAAGGTGTGATGACAGCCACATGATGCAGCTGAAAACAGTATTTCAGGAGAGGCTCTGTAAATCAATGCACTTCAGAGTAAACCTGTTTTGTCACACAATCAATCAACAACTTTATTAATCCCGCAAGGGGCAATTGGTTATGAGCAGCAGCTTATGTCATGGACACAAGCAGGAACATACAGGAAGGAAACACCCGGGAGCACAGATGTGGATCATTCCAATGCACACTATAAATAGTTCAAAGCATCACAATAATAAATAAATAACTAATCAAATTAAAAGCCTTTCAAGAATTTAAAAGTTCGAGTGCAGAAGGGATGAATGATGACTACAATCTTGCAGTTCACCTATAATAGACGGGGACCTAATACTGGGTCATGAGCCACCAGTTGAGAACTACAACTCTGCCACGGTGGGCTGGATGTACATTATTTCAGCTGTTTAAGATGTATGTTCCCAAAGATCAGAATTGAAGATGCATCGTGACGGACTCCATTAGGCATTTTGCGTTTAGACACTCATCAACATGGATTCAATAAATGACCGTTGTCTTCAAGTAATGTTGAAACAATAATAATCACAGCTCAAAACCCAAATCATGAGACCACTGATGCCACATGTCCACTGCATGGTTAGACTTAAGTCAACTCACTCTTGTTACCAGGCCTTTCCTCTATATTATTCCCCTGCAGATAGTAGCGCCTCGGTGTAGGCGGAAATGTGATGTGACACTGAATCCTTTCATCGGCAACCCAACAGAGGAATGTCTATCTGCACGTCATCATTTGTAGAGCATATTTTAACAGACTGCCATTTTAGAAGTGAAAAAAACACGTTTGAGTGTTTAAAAACAAAACGCTTTTGAAGGTGTCTTTAAGCTCTACTGGTCTTGTCTGACCAATCAGTGCTCTGCAGTGTTTTAACGTCGCCTTTTGCTGGGAACGTCGACTGAGGTTATACAAAAAAAAGTACCAGCTAAGATCTACAACCCTTGATAATGGAAAACCAAATAAGAGTGGGTTGAGTCGAGGACAGCCGTGTCGTGTAAATGCAGCAATAAAGAGGAAACTACTATAAAACCCTTCATGGTCATTGCCTAGACAACTGCCGCTGACCCTTTGATGCCATCTATGTGTGTCTGTTGTCATTTGTGTTTGTTCCTCCAGAGGTCATGACCACCATCGAGGAGGGCGATGTGGATGAAATGACCAAGAGGAGGGTGTACGAGCAACAGGAGAAACCTGGAGCTCTCTGGCACATCTACGCTGCGAAGGATGCAGAGAAGATCCGAGAGCTGCTCCGCAAGGTCAGCATCTAGCAGATTTCTGTTAGCATTGTGACTCTGAAGCTGCATTGTAATTGGCTGTACTTGTAACATATTTAAACCTCAGACCCAGGGGCCTTTGCTAATATGTATAAAAAGAAATGGTTGCAGCGTCGAAGGCGGGCCCCACTCATTCCTGTGGAAGTTGTTAAGTGGTCTAATTTGACTGCTGTCAGTTACCCTGATCTTCCAACGAGCTTCTGCATCGCTAGCGTTTTCTTTAACCGTAGCTCCCATCTGCTACGGTTTCGGGCTCATTCACATGAACAGAGGAAGGAAAATAACCTGATTTATTCTTAAGATAAATACGATAGGGATGCCTCTTTGGGCCCACAGTTTTGGCTTTAAAGTTTGACGATCTTCCTCGGGGGTTGGATGGCCTCATGTCAGTCATTGTAACACACAAACAAAAATGTGATGGTGAAAAACAATCCTCTTCATGCTGGCTGAGCTGCATTAATTTAAGCCTCATCACCCTCCACTACATGCTTGTTTATCAATCTAAGATTTCAGCAGGTTTCAAACAACAACCAAAGATAACGGTGGTCATTGTTTCTGTGTCAGGTGGGAGAGGAGCAGGGTCAAGAGAACCCTCCAGACCACGACCCCATTCACGACCAGAGCTGGTACCTGGACCAGGTGCTCCGCCGCAGGCTCTATGAAGAATACAGCGTCCAGGGTTGGGCCATTGTACAGTTCTTAGGAGATGCCGTGTTTATCCCTGCTGGGGCGCCACACCAGGTAAGACATGTTGTGTTATATTAAAGAGGCTTGCTAGAAATCCGTTAATTCAGATCATTCAAGATGCTTATGTCTCTTGTTTTAGTAGCATATTTGTTCATTCTCTGCTCTTCCCCTCCAGGTGCACAACCTGTACAGCTGTATCAAGGTGGCAGAGGACTTTGTGTCTCCTGAGCACGTGAAGCACTGTTTCAGACTGACCCAGGAGTTCAGACACCTGTCCACTACTCACACAAACCACGAAGACAAGCTACAGGTCAATATGCTTTTCCCTCATGCATTTCACTAACCGGTGAATTATGTCTGTTTTTTCACAGCAGTATACCAACGTTTATTTAATTTGCTGTTGTGCTGGACAACAGATAAAAGGACTTTATGTTATTCAAAGCATGTTAATATTTAAGTGAAGCGTGGAAAGAAATTTAGATGAGTCTCCATGTCTTTGTTTTAACAGACTCTTTTCTCATATATATTTTCTCAGGTGAAGAACATCATCTTTCATGCAGTGAAGGACGCTGTTGGGACACTGAAGGCCCATGAACCTAGACGCCCTTAGTTCCTCTCACTCAACGCTGTCCCAAAAACACCACTACACACACACACACACACACACACACACACACACACACACACACACACACACACACACACACACACACACACACACACACACACACACACACACACACACACACACACACACACACACACACACACACACACACACACCACACACACACACACACACACACACACACACACACACACACACACACACACACACACACACAGGCTGTATGTTTTTTGGGGCAGTGAATGTCAGGGTTAGGGGAAAAATAACATTTGATTTGGGGAGGGATTAGACGGCGATGGGCTTGTCAGCAACTTGATGAAGGAAGCCCTTTAACGCAGTTTGCTTAAACTCTAGTTGTTTTCCAATTATTATTATTTTGATTAACTCTGTATTTAAGGTCAGTTTTTTCTGTTTGGTTGTTTTCATTGTATATGTAAGATGTGGGAGTTAGGGAGGTAACAGCTGACTTTACGTTGGAGCAGAGGTTCAGCTAACATTTAAGTGACTGACAAAACGTGAGTACTGGGCTAACTTTCCAATAAAGATGATGCTGAAATATCTTTTTCTTAAATAGGAGCAAGGTTAACCTGTTTTTATATAATTTTTGTTTTCAAACAGCTGATTGCTCCTGCCCTCTGTGGCTGAAACTAATTTACGAAGCAGCAAGTGAGGGGAAGCAGACCAAAGTTTTGTATTTTTGTTTTCTTATTTCACTTTTAGAGTAAGTCGTTTTTTCTTTTTATTCACCACAAGGCAATGATCGGAAGGACTTCAGACTGCAGGTTTGATTTATTTAGTTTAAGTTGTTGGGACACCTATAATTGTCCCATGGGTTGAATTGAACAGCAGACCTCCAACAACTTTGTTTAAGAATCACAATTGCAGCAGAAACGAACTACTGGCCACTAACATTGTATCAATATATATATATATATATATATATATATTGATCTTAGCAGTCTGTTTTGATTTTTCACAATAAAGTTTACAAAAACTATTGTTTGTTTACTGTTTGTTTGTGACACAAAAACCCCTCAGTGTGTGTAGCTATGGTGTACAAAGCATGGACATGTATTTTTATATCTGAATCAGGGCTGCAACTATTATTTTCATTATCAATTCATCTTTTTGATCAAGTCCAAAAAAATCAGTTTACAGTAATAATGGAACAGAAAAACTAGAAATCCTTTACCAATTCTACTGATTTAAACAATCTCAATTACTAAAACATTTGGCACTTTTCTGTTTACTGATATCGATGATGAAGTATTTGTTTCAGTACTTCGGTTAAACGGTTGAATGTCTTTCTTCATTTAAGTATCGACGTGACGTTGAATATCGTCGGTGAGTTTTCATTTTGAATGAAGTTGTGGAAGAATTTTAATATTGCCTTTTCTGAGAGCCTAATAACATTTTAAATCTGACAAAGATGCATTTAATCTTATTTTATCAGTCCCTAAGTTTATTATTTTCCACTCTAATTGGCTTTATAAAGCCAACTTGGTAAAGAATGGCTTTCCATAGGGTTAATATTGCAACACCCTGTTATATCTGTCCTTGTGTGACCTAGCTTTTACTGCTCTTTCTGTATTAGTAAGTGGGCCAGGGAGGCTTGACTGTACTGTACCTAACTAAGGAGGAGGGGGGGTGCAAGTGTGAATACAGTTAACTCAAACCAACAAAGTCCCATCATGTATTACAAACGGGATCTCTTTACAACTTGGCATGTTCATTTATGATTGAGGGGGCCTAGGCAAATGTCACCTTGCTTTACGTGGCATCCTTTCTTCTGTTGGTATAGGCAGTGGTAGAATAAGTAGTCACTAGTGTAGTGGTATCATACAAGATTCCCATTCTTGTGACCTGGGTTCGATTCCCGGGCGGTGCATGCAAGACGCTCTGAATATGGGTTGAGTAGGGGACGGAAGAATAGAGAAAGATACAGAACTCTGAAATAGGTAGAAGTACTTAAAAACTGTTCTAGAGTAAAATGAACTACTTTTAATAAAACGTTTGAATACCACATTTAAAGTCAAGCATTCATTTTGTTACTTAAAGTGTGAGAAAAAAAAAAGATCAGCACACTACAATAAAAAGAATTCATACAGGTTAATTAAGTAGTAGCCATCCATCTTCCTCTGAACAGGAAATAGGTGGTACAGTTAAACTTTCGGGGCCTTTTACGGATTACAATGAGTTGAATAGAAACATAATTAAAAATATTTTACATCTAAACAAATTTATAAATACACTGCTGTTTCTGGCCCTTTTAGTTGGGGGCCCGAAGCAGTTCTGCCTTGTCTAATTTTAAAGTATGCAGCTGCCTGTTCTTAAACAATAGTCACTGTCAAGAAAAAAATCAATCTTCATTGTCACATAAGCATCTTGCTTCTTTTATCACGGCCACTAATAAATTAAGCTGATTTGATCAAATGTGTCAATGGATAGGACCAGTGGTGTAAGAAGAACTGAAAAGTAGAACTCCTACTGTTTAAAAATACTCTGTTCAAAGTACTGATTGTGCATAAGGTCCCATTAGAATCATATTTATGAATTACTTTTATGCATTAATGTGTTCATCACTGCTATTAAAGGTGAATCTAATTTTAATTACTTTATATACTGCTGCTGGGAATCTTAACAGTTTATTTACATTTTAGTTTTGGCTAATCTGGATCTCTAAAGTAACTAGTAATTCGTTTTGTCAAGTAAATATAGTGGAATAAAAAGAACAATATTTGCTGCCAAAATGTAGTGGAGTAGAAGTACAAAGTAGCATAAAATAAAAATACTCAAATAATCAGAATTCCCCTTTTCAGAATCAGAATTCCTTTATTAGTCCCACATAGGGCAGATGTGTTGGCAAAGTCTAAATAGTAACACTTTAGTATAAAAAGGCATGCACAAAGTATTTAAAATAAAAATATATTCAATTTACAAAAGTACACATAGTTGATACTAAGTAGCAGCAGCAGTATTAAATTAAAAAATAAGTGTAGCACTGTAAAGTGGAGTGTGGTATACAACAGTCATTAGTCAAATGATTAAGTACAAGTACTCCAAAATCGTACTTAAGTACAACACTTGAGTAAATGTACTTCACTTGATTACAATACTGAAAAGGACTCATAGGAGGACGTAAGGGCCATGACTGTGGTAAGGGGCCCTTTTTTAACTTGCAAATGACACGTTTCCCAGTGAGGCCCTGGCCCTTTAAGAGCCAGCTCTTCAGCAGCGGTGAGAGCAGAGCTCAGAGCTGAGTCGGAGACTGCAGCACATCCTCAGCCCACCTGACAGCCAGCACCGAACACCGGACAGCCTCCCGGTTCACATCGATAATCACAGACCGCGTCCTGGTCGGGAATGGGGGGCACCTAGCCCGCTATCTAAATAACTAGATTCCCCTTGAAGCGGTAAAGGCTTACAGAGCACCAGAAAGATGGTTTCCTGGATGATTTCGAGGATGGTTGTGTGAGTACGGGCTTCATCTGTTGTTGTGCTTTAACGTAAGCAGCGGTTCCTCCATCCATCAGCTGTCTGAGGCTCAACGCCGCGCCAACAAGCTAGCATATGTTGTATGTCCCTATAAAGTTACATTTCAGTAATATAGAAAATACTGTGGGGTAAAGTGTTAGTTATACACAGAGCTAAGCTGTATCTATACTAACCTATATAACCGTCGCTCTGTTTAGAGTGATGCAGTGCAATGTGCATCCAGCCAATGCTAGCCTCTGGTAGCTAACGTCTGCTGGCTAACCACCTGACACATAATGTGTTGGCAAGGAAAGAAGCTGCTGGCTGCCCACATTATTCAAGTGGAACCTGCTTAGTATGCTAGCCTCGCTGCAGACAAGCAAACAGCTTTTAGAAAACACCACAGCCTAAATATTGCTGGGCTGTAGATCACCAATGTGTGTATAATGTGAGGCTGAGCCCAGCAGCCCAGTCATGGATGTCAGTCTGTCCATCCTTGCTTCCATCCAGCCATCCACGATTTTACCTTTTATTAAGAGCCAGAAAAATATGTATTTGTTCCATTATTGCCACATGTTAGAGTGACTTTACAAATGCAGTGATCTGTGGAGTAGTACCAGCAGTGTAGGCCTAGACTTCCACCTGTACACACTACATCCCCACAGTGTGGATGACTCAACTAAAGCTAGCAGCTGATCTCTTATGCAGACATTTGTTCCTGTATTTAGTGTCGTCTTATATCATGTGTTTGAATTTTCAATCAGGATATTGTGTTGTCTGATCACTCTGCCTCCACCAGATCTGGGTCATTCTACAGAAAAGGTGGAAGTGCTGTCACTTACTTTTGCAGACACCAACATACATGACGTTGACCTAATACTCACATTCATTATATATGTTGAATAAATAGAGATTGTCTTTGCAATGGTACTAAATAAAAAATAAATAAAAAATGGTTTTATACGTAAATTGCAATTTATTTAAAATGCCAAGTTCAAGGAAATGCCTTGTCACTTTTATCATACATGGAGTGGAGCCTATAGTTTTAATTGAAAAGATTTTTTTTCAATAAATAAATCAAATTTACATACCATTAAAAGCATTAAATATAACACTGAAATGGTAAAAAAACGCAAATTATTATTAATAATATCAAATAAATGTCAGTCACCCAAAATTACATCATTGGTGTTACTGCTACACAAAACGCTTTTATTTTGAAGTAATGTACTGACTCTGAAGTGCCTCCTGTAACAAGAGATCATTTGAGGCAGTGCAGTGGACAAAGACATAAGGAAAGTCAGATACTTCTTACTTTGTTTGTTAAAGGTGTCAGTTTATCTTCAAATTGTACATGCGTCTTTCAAGTCTGTCATGAGTGTTACTCATTGCATAGCCCTAGGGGTGAACATTTGAATGGCAAAATGTATTGTATTGAAGAGTTAAACGATTTTGATATTGACTGAAGCCACATTTGGTCTGACACATGGCAGCCATTTTGTTAAAATGGTAGTGTTTTCTCCAAATTGTCACTGGTGTTACTCTTCTTCTTGGTAACACGTAACACCAGTGACATTCCTATACAAATAAGCTTTGTATAAAAATAATTAAAATACTTTAAGCTCTACTTGTTGTGGATTCATCAAGTTAAGAGTTAGTTATTGCTATTTAACAGGTTTTAGAAGGAATATATTTCAGCAGATTTGTATCACCCAGATTCCACCTTTTCTGTAGAATGACCCATCTCCGTTACACCTTCAATGTTTTGTAGATTTAACCAGGATGTCGTAAAGCTTGTCAGTGTAACCCCCAGATGATGGTGTCTTTGAAAGGCCCAGGTGTAGATGTAGCTGATTACAAATGTTCTGCTTGTCTGGGTTACATAAAGAGAGGATAACAATGGCAAACATATATTTGTAGTGTATTTCAGCTGGCTCTTCTACTTTACTACACCACAGAAAGTTTGTTTTCATATCGCAGGAGAAAAAAAAAATCGCAATGTCAGTTTTTTCCGATATCGTGCAGCCCTAGCTCCCATACTCCGACAGAACCTATTTAAATGCTAAGAAAAACACTGGATATGCAGCTGGGAGCACAAGCCTCATAGTAAAACACCAGTGCTTGAATTGGGCCGGTACTCACCGGTACGCATGCAGTACCGGCACTTCTTACTGAGTACCGGCAAGGTGCCGGTGCTCATCTCATGAGGCATCTCATGACGCGCCACAGCAATAGACTAGAGCAGAAAAGACATCACATAACGTTAGCATTTCGAAAATGTTAGCGTGGCTTAATAATAGTGCGAAAAGACAGCGGTTGTCGCCAGACAAGGATTCCCTCTCTCCTTTCCTGCTGAAAGATGGTGAGTGTACTCAAGGACGAGGAGTCATTTAACCAGCCGCCAGTAGGAGTCAGGCTTTACTTTCTTTTATACCATAAAGAAAAAGGTAAATCTGTTTACAGTTGTTTCATATGGATGTTGAGAGGTATCCATATCTGTTCATTTTGGTCTCAAAGTGCACCAGATTGATGCATCTAACTGCAATATTAAAAAAAAAAACTTAAATCTTCCCGGGGGAGCAAGCCCCCGGACCCCCCTAGATGGTGTCCGGTCCACTCCCCATTTATAAAAATAACACTTTACCACTGCACCCCCTCTAATCTCAGATGCACCTTGAGCAGGGGCGGTGGGTACTGTAGGCTAGGGAAGGCTAAGCCTTCCCAAATATTTGTGTCACTGCATCCTGGTAAAATAAAAAAATATAATGTAGCCTATAATGTTTGTGTCTTTGACATTAGCGCTGCTATGCAGCCACCTGTGCCCTGTACTGCGAAGCCAGTTCAACAGACCCTGGATATGTTTGAGTTATCTTAACTAACCCTAACAAACGAGATCTCGCTAAGCGGTCCTACGACGTGGTTATCAACTCGGTAAATCAAGCCAGGGTTTCTCTCTCCTGCTGAGAGCACGTTCACGTGAAAGGGGCGGGGTTAGCTGGGTTAGCTACATTTGACCAATCACAAACAGGGACAAGTGTATTGACAGCGCAGCGTCATACTTCATTAATGAAAAGTAAATTAATATTAGACAAATATGAACTTTAAACATCCATGATTTAAACATATAATCCAGGATACAAGCCACATAGTTGCACCTGCAAGGAGAATACAGAACAACTGGTTAAAAAATAAATAATCTGCAGAGTGTTTGAATTATAGGTTTGAATGCGTACAACAGTTGTATGATCACTGCCCCACACACGAGTGGATCTGACTTTAATTACATTTGAGTGTTTTGTCAACTTAATGTGTTGCTTAAAAGAATACTTCTGCATACAGTATATGTGACAATGTAAGTGTTGCACGGCCAGATACGGCTTGAGAAGCTGACTCAGATAAGGAAATAATGTGATATTATATGATCGATGATCTGATTGATGATGTGATATGAATGACAAGTGCGACACTTCGGCATCTTCTCTGCATAGGCTACGGCAGTTTAAACTGTATTTCCTTTATCCTGTAATATGACTTGCTAGATTTAAACTCCGCACACTGAGCTCTGATTGGTCAGCATTGGTCTTTTCTATAGACGGCGGAGGCGGGCAGCGTCAGGTAAAAAAAAAGTTATTTAGCCTTCCCAAACCGGAGCCTCACGCGCCGCCTATGACCCTGAGTCATTTTGTTTAAGTACAGTGAGCCTTTCTAAAATATACAGTAAAGAGACAAACCCACCAGCATTATAGGATATACTATATGACTTTGAGCCAAATACTTGTTTTTGGGCTTTATAAATAAATTGACTTGAAACAGTTGCTGATTTAGAGTACTGGCACTTTTTTTATTCCAATTCAAGCACTGTAAAACACAATGTGAAAAACGTTTAATTTTGGTTCAGATAAAGTATCATTGGTCAATTAGCCCTTCACTCAGCATTTACTGTAGCATCCTGTCTCATCAGCACAAGTCACCACAGTGGTACAGGACGTGACCAAATGCACATCAAAGGCTCTGTGTGTGCATAGTGTCCCTATCTGCCCATGGACCAACACATGGTGACCCACCCCTGGTTCACTTTTGTTTGTTTTTCCAGTTTGTCCTGCTGCAGTCTTCCGGACTACATGATATATGATATCTTTTTACCAATAATCTGACGTGTGTTTTGACAAGCCACTGCCCATCAACTCTTTACTGTGACAACATCAGAGCCAACTTAGCTGACCTGCTTTTAAGCAGGAACACATTTCTCAACACCAGAGGCCATGTTGTCAAGCTGAATCCCCCTCCTCTGTCTGACCCACACTTCTCTGCTTTTTGCAGCCTTGCCTTTGGGACACTGTACCCAGCATATTCATCATACAAGGCTGTCAAAACGAAGAACGTGAAGGAATATGTGAGTATTACCTCTGGTTACAAAATCACAGCAGAATGCTTTTGAGCCCCGTCTGCTCTGTTTGAACTTTTAAGATATGAAGCCCCAGGCTGCAGTTTGCTATTTATTAGATAGTGTTTTAAAGTTTGAAATGCACGTTGCAGAAAGTAATGTAATACAAAGCCCACGGAGAGAATGTAGGACAGGCACACACTTGCCATAGTTTAAAAGGAGGACACGTATTAATCATTTGGTGTATTTGATGTTAGCAGCACTGCCCTTTCTGTCTCTTTGAGCCCTATCACAAAATATCGCTAACCAAAATACCAAGCATGTTTAATACAAATGAGCATCTCACAGACGGCATGTCACAGCAGCTAACCTTCATGAAACTGGGTCACTGAGGCATCACAATGACTAAAAGACTAAGTAATACCTTCACATGTTTATACTAGTATACTTCTTTTACATGGATTTCATGTTTTAACCTTAATGGAAATACAAAAAACCCACTTTCTTCAATATTGACTTTTTAAGACAGAAGACACTTTTTTTTAAAAAGAGGACATTTATTTTACGTTTGAGAAACACAAATGTCAGGGAAGTGTTTTGCCTAAGACACCCAGAGCTTGTCAAGTGCATGAAACCACCCCCTTGATGCCAACATAATTTGCAGTACAAATGTACTCTCTTATTTGTCATGATGTCCTAAAAAAGGCAGCATCTTGACTATTAATAATAAAAAACTCGAACACCATCCATTGACAATTAAGACATTAACACCAAGCTGATAGAAAGTTTGGCATTTGACAGCATGTTAAATAAAATGTAGAGAGTATCTTAACATAGCACAATCAAGTGGTTATGATGTTCAGATGGAATAACCAGTGTTGCCAGTGGAAACCAGGATGAAAAGCAGTCGTTTTTTTTTTTATAAATGGGGTCATTTATGCTTACCTCATCACTGCGAGGGAGGAGGAGGAGGGTCTCCTCCTGGCAGTTTACCATGGCAACCCCCTCCTTCCCCCCAATGGCTGCTCTAGCTGACGGCCAAAGAAGGAGCACATGAGGGATGGAGGAGGGAGGACGCCATTTTTAGAATGGATGTTTTTATTCCCCTCCCCTCTTGTTTCTAATGAGTCACATGCTTTATCATTATGTTTATTTATAGGTCTGCGTGCATGTTGCCTGTAAATCCCCTTAAACATACCCTTACCGTTTGTTTAACATTTAATACATCAAGATGATTTCATTATTGATAACTCAGTGCCGCAAGTGTTTGATATTGTTTCCTATTAAGCAAGTTGGTCTTTCATTTAGTTTGGACAATGACCTCCATTTCCCTTTTGTCTCCGGGACCTTATCCATGCATACTGATGTGATCTGACAGGACTGAAGCATATGTTGCACTTCTGCATTGTCATGTCTGTTTAGTCCACATGTCTCAGCATGTGCACACTGGATGCTGTAGGTTTTCATGTGCTATTTTTACGATGTTCTCTCACCATCTGTGTGTGTGTGTCTGTGTGTGTTTCCAGGTGAAGTGGATGATGTACTGGATAGTGTTTGCATTGTTCACTACAGCAGAGACGGCCACAGATCTGCTCCTGTCATGGTGGGTCAGGGGCTGCTCATGATCACGCCTTGTGCCAAACTAGCTTGTAATAAATACTCTAAAATAATATTTCATCTATGTAGCTTTTGTCCTTGATATGTGTCCTTGATATGTGTCCTTGATATGTGTCCTTGATACGTGTATTACAATGACTTAATAGCTCAGGTGTCTATACACTTTTCTTTCAATGTTTTTTTTTTTTTCCTCTGTGCTAACTCTTGTTTCATTACCCAGGTTTCCATTTTACTTTGAGCTAAAGATTGCCTTTGTGATCTGGCTCCTCTCCCCATACACTAAAGGTTCCAGTGTGCTCTACCGCAAATTTGTTCACCCAACGCTGTCCAACAAAGAGAAGGTTGGACCTTTTTAAACTTTTAGGTTTTTCTCACAAATTATACTGGTGTCTCATATTTGTTTTGATTGTCATTGTCTTCTTTGTACCAATACATTGTGTTTTTCCCCCTTTATCTGTTGTCCTGTGCTGTAGGAGATAGATGAGTACATAGCGCAGACCAAAGCCCGGAGTTATGACACCATGATGAAGTTTGGAAAGAGGGGTCTCAACCTCGCTGCTAATGCTGCTGTCACCGCGGCCAGCAAGGTGAGTGGTCTGCTGTGATAACTTGGACAAATCAATTGTTACAAATATTTCCTTTTCACTATTATTGATGTTTATTTGTTGATTTCTCTATTAAGTGGCAACAAATATTCCCGAATCCAGGGTAAAGTCTCAAATGTATTTTTATTTCTCCCAGACCAATAGTTTTTGATTTGACTAATTTTTGTAGCGCTAGATAATATAGTTCAGAGAGTTTCATGATAATGCCAGTGTTAAGAAAACTTGAAATTGTCACATAAAGTTGTGTACAGTACAAGATCAATGTTGTGAATTCAACCAAGTTTAAACTATGGTTTCCACCCTATGTGGTCACATGGGCTGTGGCCTAAACATCTCTAATGTATTTATTTTTAGAGACCTGAAGCTGTATCTTCC
Source organism: Pseudochaenichthys georgianus (assembly GCF_902827115.2). Lineage (NCBI taxonomy): Eukaryota > Metazoa > Chordata > Actinopteri > Perciformes > Channichthyidae > Pseudochaenichthys > Pseudochaenichthys georgianus. Next base: position 23,612,122 of record NC_047512.1, read on the forward strand.
TTAGCTTGGGAAGACTACAGTACCAGGATGCGCTATCATCATGAATGTGTCTTGGATTAAACTAGACGCCATGATTTAACAACTTTAAAAAAAATCTAGGAACATTATTATCCTGACTTTTGCCAGAAATGTAGTTTTGACATTCAGCTCTCCAACCACTTTCAGTGCCGTACATGCACACCCTGCGTCGCTGTCTAGTGAACAGCTCAGGTCATTGCCAGATGTTTTCATGGAAATGTCTTTCCCCATGTCAAGGGTATTTTTTAAATCCTTGGTTTTGTTTAATTTGAGTCGGACAGAATTGGATATTTCCATGCTGTGACATATCTGAGTGTTTGATTTGCTGCGATGCCCAGGGGCAGGGCGTGCTGTCGGACAAGCTCCGGAGCTTCAGCATGCAGGACCTGACTCTCATCAACGCTGAGGATGAGCTGTCCCTGCACACTACGGAGACCCGCAAGAGACGGGACACCATGGATGACATGAGCTCAGGGGCCAGCACGATGAGCTCAGGGGCCAGCACGATGAGCTCGGGGGCCAGCACGCTGCCCCGGGCCAAGAGCACCGCTGCACGGCAGAGTAAGGCCACACACTCAACCCACACGGCCTCATTAGTGTGCAGAAACACAGGCATACACATCTGCATAAATCTATGCATCCTGTGTGTCATGTTTGTCTGATTTGGCTGGAGCGTTACCCATAAGGCCTCTTTTGTTTAAATCTCATCAGAGCAGGACTGGGGCAAAGTGGAGTCATGTGATTTAAGGCACTGCAGGATCGAAGGGGAGATGTGCAGTGGGGCGGGGGGGTGAAAGCATGTGATTACAGTGGGAGGACTCTTTGTGACTGCTCTGCTGGCTGTGTGGGCCTGACGGGCTGTGGACTGAATACTGAGCGACACACAGAGGCAGAGAAACAATGATCCAAGTGGCACATTGTAGTTTATACTTCTAAAGAAAGCGTGTTGAGAACTTGAAAACCCAGTCTAATCTTCAGGATCATTTGTACATGGATGTTTCTTTTCCGAACAATACAGTATATTGAAGGTCCTCTTACTGATTTTTCAAAGCTTTCAATCACCTTTCAGTTAATTAATGAATTATTTTTTTGATAATAACTACTGTATATAGTATGCTCCTGGAGCCGCCATACTATTACCAAGCACATTATTTAATTTTTTAGTCATAAAAAGAACACATTTGTAAATAGAAGTGGAGTTCTACTTTTTTTAATTTTATAGTAAATTGAAAATCTTTGGATTTTGCATTGGTCAAAGCAAGCAGTTTATATGTGTTGCCCCAATCCTTATTTCGGGAAAATAAATGTCTTATATCTTAAATCATCTCATGCCCCCTCAAATTAATCTTGCGTCCCCTTCCAACATATCCCAGATCGGAAGAACCACCGCTGTAGATGGTAACGTTTGGTGAGGGACTTCCAATCCAGAGTCCCTTTGGGGTCCCGATGGCTTGGAGCCGCAGACTGTGACCAAGGCACTCTAAAAAAATTTATGCACTTCTGAATACCCCTTAATTTTATTTATTTAAATTTTTAGGGCAATAAAGAAAAAAATCAAATATTACTATATTTTTTGCCAAATACCTCTATATCCAAGTTGCACCTACATAATTTAGCTATTATGCAGCCTCTAAAACCAGAAAAAAGTGGTATTATACCGTAGAGCCAGCATCCAACTTTAAACCTGGTGGAAACTACCTGTTTTTTTAAAATGTGGCCATTGGGTGTTTGTCCAATCCTGCAGCCCGCTCCTTGGCATCTGTGTCCCTTGCCGACGATGCGTCATCCCAACACGGCTCCGACCAATCAGACATGCGGACTGAACACTCTGATGAAGTGGATGAAGCAGTAGACAAAGCCCCCAAACGCACTACCAGTGTCAAGACAACCAAGAAACCTGCTGCTAAGACGGAGGTAAGGCATACGCACGCGCACACACACACACACACACACACACACACACACACACACACACACACACACACACACACACACACACACACACACACACACACACACACACACACACACACACACACACACACACACACACACACACACACACACACACACACACACACACACACACAGCAAAATGCCGTTTCCAGAATTTAAATCTCTTAAATCCTACAGTTGGCTATAAAGTTTGAACACACTATATTTGGACCAAATTACAAGTTTTAAAAGGTATCCATACTTATTTTTGCCGTTCCGTATATCAACAATTTTTCCAAAAACAAGACAAAGCTTTCATCGATCATTTTGGTTGTTTATTGTTCAAATATTGCAGTAATGCAAGATACAGATAAAAAATGCACTCTACATTTGATAGCATCTTTATTAGACCTCACCTGCATGTTAAATGTCCTTATCTTTTAAACCTTATGTTCTTACTTTGCAATGCAGGTGTTTTGATAAAAGTGTATATTCTCAAGTGGAAAGGGGTTGCATTACACTTTGTCCTACAAATGGTTGCTCTGTTTCCCATTCACTTCAGTCAGGGTTATTTTCAGACCAGACAAGACTCTGTGTGATTTCTAAAACCCTCTGTCTCACCCAACTCAGGTTGAACCGTTTGAACTGCTATCCATTTTTATATTGAATAGTTGTGTCTCTTTCCTTTTGTAGTTGTTAAATCAACTGTTCATTTGACCTGTTCCTCCTCTCTCTCTCAAAGACTCAAACCAAGACAGTGAAGAAGCCAGTGAAGAAAAAGACCACGACTAACAATGCAGAGACGCCGCCATGAGCCCTGATCCATCCAGCGGCCGACTCTCTCTCCAACGCATATACACTGTATATATATATCAAGCACTGAAAATGTGTCACTCTTGCAGTTTTTAGAGCAAAGTGCAGGTACACGGTCTGTGGGCACCCTTGGGTTGGGAGCAGTTCTTTAACATTGGCTCGGTTGTTGCACATTTTCTCCTCACGCTTTGCTTACTGTGAGCTCATCCCAGATTGAACAGACGGCCATGTTTTTTAGACAAGTTTTTAGTCTGATAATGTTTAGGCATACATTTAATTAATGCTCCTTTTTTCTTTTACCCCGACACACATCTGTCTGTCCCTACAGAGCGTTAGCTGCCCATGTTGCAGTTTTCCAGTCTCATTGATTCACCTCCTGTTGCTCTCATTGTGGCATTCTCAATAGAGGCTGATTTTGGGTGAAGTAACTCCAGTAAATACTACATTCTTCCTCCTTCCTCACTACAATTGGTGCCATTTTGTGTCTTCTGTTTCCTGAGTGGTTCTTAAAAATAACTCTCTGGGTGCTTTCAAGTCTGAGTCCTCATCTGCACTTGATCATGATAGAAATCCTGAGTTGTTGTTTTCGGTGATCACCAGTTGGCTTTAAGTTTACTGTGCCTGAGTTTTTTTCTTTTTAACTGAGGGGAAAGAAGTTGGTTGAAACATCCTCATTGCTGTTTCACACGTAAAGGTCGCCACTTATAACTACAGCTCTGCTCACCCCCATGTCCTATAGCTTATGCAATTGTCTTGCTTTACTGGAGGACTTTGATCAAAACTGTTTTGGTTCTCTATTTTAACTTCTTGCATATTGGGCATCTCAGCTTGTGGAAGAGTTCAGCTTCCCTGCAGCGGCCTGTTTACCTCCTGAGTGAGTCTGCTAAGTTAAGGTCTCGCTCTCAGCAACTTGCTTCCTCACTGCTTTAATGTGACTTTCATCTCATACAGTACTGCTGATGGAGTGGTTTGTTTAGTGTCGGCTTAGTTATCCTGCATATAGACTCCACCCTGTTATTTAACACACTTCTTCTTTTGGTCATAAGATGTTGGTAAAAAGTATGTTTGGTTGTTCATAGCCAGGCCTCTTAGGGTAAAGCTGTAACCCCCGTTCAATACAGTAGTCATGTGAGCAACATATCTGCTTTCATCACAGTAGAGGTGTGTGTATTGTTTGTGTTCAGCATTAGAAAGTCACAGAGTAGCTCTGCACTTTTCCCCAGCTGCGTGGTGACACTCTGCCTCGTTGTAATATCTATATCATTCATAACCAGGATTAAGCGAAGCAATATGGAAATAATTGAACCAAAATCAACATCAGGAGACAGAGGAATTTGTTTCTGATCCCTGTGCTGTTGTTCCAGATGTGGAGGAAGTGTCAGACCAGGCTCCAGGTGTTTCTCAACATACTGGACTTATGTTCTGTGGCGGGCTCTTCTGGTTGCCAGCCACTGCCTTTATGGTGGTTTCTTCCAAGAGCTCTAATGAGAGATTTAAAGCATGATACTACTTCTGCACTCAGCACTGCTGTCTGCGGAGTAACACTAGTCTGAACCCCTAGGGGGAGACAAACCCCACCTCAACTGCTGGCAGAGTTAATTAATAAGATGTGAACACAATGTAAATAATCTTCACAGTATAAACAGTATAAGCTTGCTTGCCTGCCTTACTCATTCTCTGGGCTTAAAAACATTCAATGTTTTAATAATTTAAGTTTGCTTTTTTTAATTCTTACTCTTGACCAATCTTATGTTTTGAAACCTGAAGAAGCTGGAACTCCAGTGTGGACTTCTCGTGTTAGATGTCTTGATTTTTGTATATTTAACATGTTGTTTTGTATTTTAACTTCTCTTCATCACAAAGTAAGAAATAACAGACTGAGTATAAACTGATGTTTGCACATATCGTGCTAAGTACTCTACTCAGACCGGTTCTTAAGTATTTAGGACCAACAGTCTGTTTACAACAAACAAAATACATGATTTCTTATCAGGATTCAACCCTTTGTTTTGATCTTTGTGTCCATGCCATTTGTAGAAATGTGTTAATTTATTTCCTCCGTTTGAAATCAATCTTGTAAACAGGGATTTTCATTTGTATATGGTTTGTGCCAATTCTTAAAGCTCCATGTGAAAAATAATTACAATGTGTGCTGAGACAATGGTATCTGACAAGGTCATGTATCAGTAATGAAACTAATAAAGGAAATCAAATCAGAGGGTCACTATCTTTTGTGCTGTTGAAAAGAATCCCTGTGTAGCTGGAGGAAGGAGCAACCTCCATATATATGCGCTTTGAGCACCAGGAAAAGCGCTTTATAAATGTAATGTATTATATATATATCTTGGTTTATTAAAAAAACTAAAGTAAAACAATCAAATACGACTTTTGTAATGTGACGCAGTGCTCTGATTTTGCACTGTTGTGTCTGAAGTAAAAGCAACTGGAGAATTACTTGGTTCTGAAAAAAGGCATAGTCATAGTTCAGGCATCTTTACTTCAATAAACACAACTCAAAAGTATAGAAAATCATAGTGTAGTATTTTTAAAACTATAAAATACCATAAAAAGGTATAGTACAGCATGTTTAACAAAATGTAAACTAGTTTGTTGTAAAAAAACTGTTTAGTGTGTCCAAAAATATCAGAAAACAAGTCATAGCATATTGTGTTGAAAAAAGTCAAAATATAGTCTTTTGCAAAAATATTTAAAGCTTTGAAATACATCCAAAAGAAATATCTGAGTAGTATCTGGAAGAAAATGTCAATTTGTTGGCACGTTATGTTGAATAAAAATCACAATGTCGTATCACAAAAATGTTAAGTCATGGTATAGGATGTCATGAAACAATCTTGGTATTGTATGTTGAAAAAAAAATCATTGAATCGTATGTTGGAAAAAAATCATTAAAAGTCTTAGTATATTGAGTTGAAGAAATAATTATAGAGTATATCAGAAGATGTGAAAAAGGGGATATAATTGAATGTCTGAATCAAAGTCTAAGTATAGTATGTGGAAAGATATCATAGAAAATGTTACTGTCGTTTTTCATGAGATATCTGAGAAAAGGTCACAGCATGACTTTCCATTTAGCTGACGCTTTTATCCAAAGCGACGTGCAATAATAGCAAATTGTATAGTATTTAAAAAAAAAAAAAACATAGTATATATGTATGTAAGACATAGTAGTATGTCAGAAATATGTTTACATTACTTGTTAGACACTTTTATCCAAAGCGACTTACATACTGAATATTGTGGGCAATCCCCACAGGAGAAGGTGAAGTGCCCATGGACACAACAACATGCTGACTGCAGTGGGGTTTGAACCTGTGCTTCCCTGTTCCAAACACCAACGCACTAGTCCACTACGCCACACACCTCCCTTTAAAACATGTTATATAGTATAACATTTAAAAACAAGTAATTGTACAGTATATCAAAAATATCCTTAAAAGTATATTATGTTGAGAAAATTCATCGTAAAGTATTTGAAAATAGAGCATAGTAAAAAAAGACATAGCATATTATGTAAACAAAAAGTCGAAGTTTAGTGTTTATACAAAAACGCATAGAACAGCATGAGATAAAACAATTAAAGTATAGTTTGTCAAAAAACTATTTCATAGTATAATATGGAAACAAATATCACACGAAAAAAACAAAACAACTTTATACCAAAAATGAAAACACCTCTAAACTTCTCAGAAATCCCACACCTGTGCAGGCGCATCAGAGGCAGAGATATTTTCCTGTGACAAAGACGCACAACGACTGAATGGCTGTTCCCTTCCCCTTCTTCGATATTGTTAGGTAACATCAGATCCTCCTTCAAACTCTCCAAGAACTTGGAGTTTCAGGCTCTGCACTTTCCCTCCTCACCTCATACCTCAAAGACCGCACCTACAAGGTAACTTGGAGAGGGTCCGAGTCCGACCCTTGTCAATTAACTACAGGGGTCCCTCAGGGCTCTGTTCTTGGTCCCCTCCTCTTCTCCCTGTACACAAACTCGCTCGGATCTGTCATTAGCCCGCATGGTTTTTCATACCACTGCTACGCTGACGACACCCAATTAATTCTGTCCTTTCCCCGCTCAGAGACCCAGGTCGTCGCACGCATCTCTGCTTGTTTAGCTGACATCTCTCAGTGGATGTCCGCTCATCATCTCAAGCTCAACCTTGACAAAACTGAACTGCTTTTCCTTCCGGGAAAAGATTGTCCCACTCTTGACCTGACTATCAACATTGGCACCTCGGTTGTTTCCCCGACCCAGACTGCAAGGAATCTGGGTGTGATCCTAGATAACAACCTGTCCTTCACTGCAAACATCGCTGCTACAACCCGTTGTTGCAGATACACGCTTTTCAACATCAGGAAGATACGTCCCCAGCTGACCCAGAAAGCGACGCAGGTTTTGGTCCAGGCTCTCGTCACCTCACGCCTAGACTACTGCAACTCCCTCCTGGCTGGTCTACCTGCATGTGCCATCCGACCTCTGCAGCTCATTCAGAATGCAGCGGCTCGTCTGGTCTTCAACCTTCCTAAATTTTCCCACACCACGCCGCTCCTCCGCTCCCTTCATTGGCTTCCGGTAACTGCTAGAATTCACTTCAAGACACTGGTACTTGCTACCATGCTGCGAATGGATCTGGCCCTTCCTACATCCAGGACATGGTTAAACTGTACACCCCAGCGCGTGCTCTACGCTCTGCATCAGCCAAATGACTCGTTGCACCCTCGCTGCGAGGGGGACCCAAGTTCTCATCAGCAAAAACACGTGGGTTTGCCATCCTGGCTCCAAAATGGTGGAATGAGCTCCCCATTGACATCAGGACGGCAGAAAGCTTACACACCTTCCGGCGCAAACTGAAAACTCATCTCTTTCGACTCCACTTCGAGCGATAGAATTACTAACAAAGAACTGCTAACAAAGCACTTATATACTAATAAAGGACTGGCTTATCTATAGCCAGTTGAGTAGCACTTGAAATACTTGGCTCTATGAAACCTGATGTACTTATATGATTCTGTTTTCTTCAAGGTTGTGTCTTCCTGGTCGAATGTATTTATTGTAAGTCGCTTTGGATAAAAGCGTCAGCTAAATGCAATGTAATGTAATGTACTGTAACATAAAGGAACAAGTATAGTTCAAACTACTTTGTCCTGTCAAATTCTGCATTATGTTATTTAACTCATTTTGGTAGGAGATCCAGTTGCTGATTTTAGGTATAGTCAAATGTGGATTATGTCCTTCCTGCCTTTACTCCATCCGCCCTCTGTCTCTTTTTCCATTTATTTGTCCTCGCCTACTTACGTGTCTCGTTCATGTCCACACACCTGTTGAACAGGCAGAGACATTTAGTTGCTAATGAGGGAACAAAGCCAACACAGTTTCAATGTGAGTTTTTATTATTTATTTCATTTAAGAGCTCAGGACAGATGCAGACAACAAACATCCAGACAAACACTTGAGTTAAAAAATAATTAGCGCACTAATTACAATTGGAACCCAACGGTATTATATTATCAAATAAAAAGAAAGCATCGTTCCAAAACCTGTACCAATAGTAATAATTCAACACAGTCTGAATGCCTTTTAGTGTTAAAAAAAGCCCAAAAACCTCAATGTTTTATTCAATTCAAATATATATACATATATATATATTTTTTTTACGTGTATATAAATATATCAAAATATAGTAATGACAATAAAATTAAATGTGGTGGTGCCCAGCAAACAATGTGGGCTTCGTAAATAATTGGACAGCCTTCTGGGGAAAACCTGGTCTGATTAAGAGAGACGGCATTCATCATACTTTGGAAGGTGCAAATCTCATTTCGGCATACATTTCAGGGCTTTGTGGGCTTAAATCCAAACTGGAGTTGAGACCAGGAGGCGGAGTCGCAGTTTTACACGCTTCTCTGCGCTCTCTCCTAGGCAGTCGTCCATAGGAATCCCGAACCCAATAAAATACCCAATATTAACGTGTGTGTGTCTGCCCAAGGACAATTTAAGGTAAAGCCTAATAGAGGTGTCATACATAATAACTTAATAAAAGTAAATGTAACAACTACTACAGTGCAACAAAACAGGAATATTAAATGTGGTCTCTTAAACATAAGATCTTATAGCATCTAAAGCAATATTGGTAAATGATTTAATATCAGATTATAATATTGATATATGCTGTCTCCCTGAAACTTGGTTGAGACATGAAGAATATGTCAGCATAAATGAGGCCACTCCACCCAGCCATATCAATACTCATATTGCCCGAGGCACGGGCCGAGGAGGTGGAGTGGCAGCAATCTTTGACTCAAGTTTACGTATCAATACTAAACCGAAATTAAATTATACCTCCTTTGAAAGCCTCGTTTTTAATAATAATAATAATAATAATTCCTTATATTTATTATAGCGCTTTTCCAGATGCTCAAAGCACTTTACAAATACACATTACACATATTTTGTATACATGCAATGGTCACTGTGGACAATACCCACAGGAGCAAGTTCAGGTGAAGTGTCTTGCCCAAGGACACACCGGCTTTACAGACGCAGCAGCTGCGGGTTTCACCCCTTGATCTGATGATCATTGCACAGCGCACTGCGCCACACCGTCCATCTTCACGCCTCGAGGTCATCGAGGCGCTTTTACAAGTATACATTAGTATCATACATGTACTGTGGACAATACCCACAGGAGCAAATCCGGGTGAAGTGTCTTGCCCAAGGACACAACGGCCTGACGCAGTGGCGGCGGGAGCGGGTTCCGAACTGGAGTTCCCCAGCACCCCCCTTGATCTGATGATCGGATGCACAGACCACTGCGCCACCCGTCCCACGTTTTAGTCATAAACTGTTACGCATCCGACCTGGAAAACTTTGCAGCCAATCTTATTTGTTACAGTGTACCGTGCACCAGGTCCTTATTCAGAATTCTTATCAGAATTCTCTGAGTTTTTATCAACTTTGGTACTTAAAACAGATAAAGTAATTATCATAGATGACTTTAATATTCATGTTGACGATGATAAAAATAGCCTTACTGTTGCATTCAACTTTATATTAGATTCTGTTGGTTTCTGTCAGAGTGTAAATAAACCAACCCACTGCTATAATCGCACTCTCGACCTTGTTCTGATTTATGGTTTTGAAATTGAGCAACTATTAGTCGAACCGCATAATCCTGCTTTATCCGACCATATCTTAGTAACTTTTGAAGTACTGTTACTAGACTACAAAGCATTAGTCAAAAGCTCCTGCAGCAGAAACCTATCTGTTAGTGCTATAGCCAAATTTAAGGAAGAGATTCCACCAATACTTAACTCGATAGCATGTCTGCATGTACGGGAGGAAACGTATACAAAATGTACACTACCCCAAATTGATCATGTTGTTGATAGTGCTACAGATGCGCTGCGAATAAAATTAGACTCTGTTGCTCCTTTGAAAAAGAAGAAAATAAAACAACATAGATTAGCTCCATGGCATAATGCCGAAACCCGCAAAATTTAGGTCCTATCTATCTGAACGCTCTCAGTTTGTACGTGTTAACGATGAATCTTCCACGCAAACCAAAGTTAGCCATGGAGTGCCACAGGGCTCAGTGCTCGGACCTATTTTGTTCACATTATATATGCTTCCGTTAGGCAATATTATAAGGAATCATTCTGTACATTTTCATTGTTATGCGGATGATACTCAACTATATTTATCAATCAAGCCTGATGAAAGTAATCATCTAAATAAAATTCAAGACTGCCTCAAGGACTTAAAACGTGGATGACCTTAAACTTTCTGATGTTAAACATGACTAAAACTGAAGTTATTGTACTTGGCCCGAAGAATCTACGAAACAAATTATCTAAAGATATACTAACTATGGATGGCATTAATTTGACCTCCAGTGAGACTGTAAGGAATCTTGGTGTTATAATTGATCAGGATTTATCCTTTAACGCACACATAAAATCAATTTCAAGGACCGCCTACTTCCATCTACGTAACATTGCAAAAATCAGGCCTCAAAACGATGCAGAGAAACTAGTCCATGCATTTAGTTACTTCAAGGCTGGATTATTGTAACTCTTTATTATCAAGATGTACCAAGAAGTCAGTCAAGTCGCTTCAGCTGATTCAAAATGCTGCAGCTCGTGTACTAACCAGAGTTAGGAAAAGGGACCACATTACTCCTGTTCTGGCTGCCTTACACTGGCTCCCTATAGAACACAGGATATAATTTAAAATTCTTCGTCTCGCCTACAAAGCCCTTAATGGGTAGGCGCCATCTTACCTTAAATAACTCATTATACCCTACTATCCTACTAGGGCATTGCGTTCCAAGAATGCAGGGTTGTTGGTTGTTCCTAGAGTCTCTAAAAGTACAATGGGAGCCAGAGCCTTTTCTTATCAAGCTCCACATTTGTGGAATCAGCTTCCAGTTTGTGTTCGGGCGGCAGACACCCTATCCGTTTTTAAGAGTGCGCTTAAGACCTTCCTTTTTGATAAAGCTTATAGTTAGGGCTGATTAGATTCAGCCCCTAGTTTTGCTGATATAGGCTTAGTTTGTCGGGGGACATCTTACTTCTTCCTTCTCTCTGTCTATACCTGTGTACTCTTATGTTCCGATTAACCCAGCTTCCCCACATTTCTTGCTTTTTGGTGTCTATATACGCCGGGATCCGGAGTCATGGATGATCCTGCGGTCCTGGATCACGAGCCCTGGATCTTGAGTCGTGGCTGTGGTCCTGGATCATAGGTCCTGGATGGATATCCTCGTGGATTCATCTTCCTATTATACACACATGCATTTCCAAACATTTCGACTACCTATGTTGCAAATGTATTATCTTTTCAATTTACACACGGCATCTTTTGCACGTCTGTCCGTCCTGGGAGAGGGATCCCTCCTCTGTTGCTCTCCCTGAGGTTTCTCCGATTTTTCCCTTTAAACTGTGGGTTTTCTCCGGAGGTTTTTCCTTGTACGATGTGAGGGTCTAAGGACAGAGGGTGTTGTATTGTCATACTGATATTCTGTACAAACTGTGAAGTCCACTGCGACAAATGTAACATTTGTGATATTGGGCTATATAAATAAACATTGATTGATTGATTGATTGATGTTGTGTCACATAAATTCTGACCAAAATGAAGTATTTATCAATTCAACATAATCTCCCTCCTCCACCTCAGCGCCCAGCGGGACCTGGTATATCTGGAAGAAGCCGCTGTTACCCAAAAATAACCTAAGATCACTGATAAATAGTTTGACTACTGCATTGTTGAAGTCTGATGCCAATTGTTTTATAATGGGAGACATTGAACAATAGTTAACCAATTCAATCCAATTTTCTCTCAAAGTTGCAATGATTGTATCAGGGAACTCTGGGGGAAATTTGATTGAGTCGATGCATTCCGATCCACGATCCAAATGCTGACTTTTCAGAAATCCTTCAGAACTGATTGCCAACCCGCAAAGAGCACTGTGAGCAGACTTAAAGGCTATTTGTACGTCTCTGTCATCTTTAAACATTTTGATTTGAGGGCGTATAGCATCATTTTTTTCTCTTAATTTTTTTATGTCCAGTGTAAAGTGGATTTTCTGGTCAACATATGGATAAAGAGCACTGCTCATACTTAAGACGTCAGAATACGAGAAATCTTTAAGGATATCTGGTCCACTTAGTCCCCAAGGCTCTGAGAAGTACACTCCAGTCACAATGCCACATTTCCTGTACCATTGATAGGCATTCTGATAAAGTTGAGTCATACAGTTACAATATGTATTTCCTCTCTTTAAACATGGACTATAATAGGTATATATAAAAATGTTTCGAACTTCGAATCCAAATTCCTTAATAATTGATCAATTTCTTCATATTAAAGTTTCCTCACGTGTGTTTGGTAAATTTGGTGGAGGAGGCTGAATTGTTACGATGAACTGCATAAACAAGTTTAGTTTGAATTCTTTCACCATTTTTCATTAAAACTCCAGCATATGCATATTGATTATGGTGGTCCTTAAGACGGTGTTTTAGGAAAGATGGCCAAGGTCTCCCGTCCAATGCTGCATCAATACTGAATCCAGGTTGCAATCTTTGAAAAAAAACGTCATGAATTTTTGTAAAAAGCTTTTTGTCAGGAGAACATTTGTTTGTTGGGTCAAAATTATCCATTTCCTCTGCTTCTTTATGGCACGGGGTTTGAAAACAAACTACCTTTTGTTTACTAACATCAAAGGAAACTGTTCTGAAGTGGGGCTGCTTGATAAAACCCTCCCTCTTAGCCAATCGTGTGGCCAATCTTTGGTCGCCATGCCCCAGTATTGCTGTACGTATGCAGAGCGTGGGAGCCCTGATATTGTCTTTAGAGGTTTTCACTTTCGTGTTGCTTCAAAAGTTGTCTGTAAAACGAGACTTTCCTGAATCCCAAGGGTCAAAGGCAAAGCAGACAATCGACATACATTTAATTTATTTATTTATGTAACTGTATTTCTCTTTCAAAGTACTCACTTAGTATGTTAACTTCCTGCCAGTAACTGATACAACTTAAAAAAGAAAATTACAAATAAAAATCCCAATATTTCAGAAAATATAAGGACTGTTTTCAGAGCTGGAAGAAGCACTCAGATTGTGCTTTTAATTAAAAGTAGAAGAACCAGAGTGTAGGAATACTCTGTTACAAATTAAAGTCCTGCATTCAAAATGTTACTCAAGTAAAAGTACAAAAGTGTTAGCATCGAAATATACTTAAAGTACCAACAGTAAAAGTACTTAATATGCAGATTGGACCATTTCAGAGTAATATATATGATATGATTTTATTATAATAACCCTTATCAACGCTGGTAAAGGTGCAGCTAGTTGTATTGACTTTGTATGCTGCAGGAGAGCTGGATTTACTCCAGGTCTGATTTAAGAGTTGATTATATTTCACATTATTAATCAAAATCTGTCAAGTAACTACAAGTATTACATAAATGTAGTGGAGTAACAGTACAAGACTTACCTCTGAAGTAGCTAAAAATGGAAATCCTCAAGTAAAGTACAAGTACTTCACAATTGTACTTAAGTACAGTACTTGAGTAAATGTACTTAGGTACTTTCCACCACTGACTGTTTTTACAACCAAGTCCAATTCAATTATATTCAAAATGTGTTACCTGTTGGGAAAATACTGAATGTACTCTTCTAATATCAGAGTAGCACATGATAAGAAAGGCCATAGGTAGCTGTGTACTTAGCAGGATGTATGATTACCTAGAAGAGTGTCAGGACACACTGTTTTAGACATATGATGCTATGTGACAACGACTAACATGATGATTCCTCTATGGAGATAGACATATGACTGTCATGTTTATTGCTTACGTGGGCCTTAGCTAATCTGAACTAAACATTGAATACTGCTTTGAACCAGTATTCTGCATCTTGTGACTGTGACACATCCTCTCTTGTATGTAAGGCATTTGAAGGACTCTGTTCTGGGAACTATTTGTCCCACGCAGCTCTGTGTGTGATGACCACTTCCATTCTTGCAAGGATAATACATACATGTATCCTGATATTGAAGCTCAAGCCGGTGACGAGTGATATTTTCCTAACATTACCTAACAACCTTTCTTAGTAATGTTATATTTATGAATGCAAACCAATAATGTAAAAGCATTTGAGTCTAAAGATGCAAATCAAAATAGACTATCTTCACGACCACTCTAATTATTTTCAATCCCTTTTCTTTTCCCACTTCCAAATCAAGCAGCTGACTAAATGAGGTTTGCTTCTTTAAACAAATAAATCAGATGTTGCCACAACAACTGTGAGCCAATCATCTCTTTCCTGTTGTGGTGCTTGTCAATGTTGGATTTGATTAGATGTGAGTATAGGGGGAATACATCAGTGACCAACTGCCACCTGCGGAATCTCACCCCAAATACCAATAGCCTTAATCAACAAATAATATAAACACGTTCAGTGAACCAGTTTGAACAGATACATCATAATAAACTGGGTGTGTATATAATAATCTTGTTAATGCGTTAAAGGAAGTGGAAAGGATTGCTAGAAGGAAACAGAAATGTTGTTAAAATATACTATAAATATCAAATACCCACAGTTAGGCGGCTTTTTAATATTACAGCCCATGATTGTTGAACAGCCTAAGAAAGACCAGAGGACCTGGTTTTTAATTGATATGTGTACTACTAAATCTAAGACCAAACTGGTTTTCACCTTGGCCAGGGAAAGGCAGTACGTTTTGTCAAGTAAATTCGAACCATTGTTGCACCACAACTATGCATCATACTTTTGAGGAAACGAAAGTGAGAGGTGTATTAAACGTAACACTCTGAATTCACTTGGCTGTTTGATGTACTTTTGTAAACTGTTTTAACCAGTTTACAACCTTCTTTCTAGTGCAGTATTTCTGTAATGTAAAACATATTGATATT